>NC_030444.2:8817686-9040186 GCF_001660625.3 Ictalurus punctatus
TTAGAACTCTAAACTTACCAAAGCTAGTAGCACTAGCAAAGTCAGTACGGACAAGTAGCACAAGAAAAAAAAAAAAACAACAACATTATTTACAAGTTGGTTCTACATATAATTATAGCTATTTATAATAGAGTGATGTTATGGGATGTGCTCCTCTAGCTACCCTTCTTAATGATGTAGTATCTACTATATGCACAATGTCTACACTGTATGCTTCTTACTCTACCTTCTCTAAAAAGCAGAAGTCTTAACTGTCCTTAGATCTTATCCACATTTATGCATTCAGCTTACCAGGGTCAGATTCCTCAGCAAAGGCTACAATGTGTTGCCCATTAATGTCATCCTCCTGATGAGAAATAAGTAAGCAAACAAACAAACAAATAAACATATAAATGTCCAGTATTTACCATAATCTGAATACTTCATATTAACGAGATGTTTTGGCCATTATCATCAATCCAAAAGATATGAGTCATAATGATATGTGTTCATTTTTCTGGCTATGAAAGCTTACCCAGGTCTCATACATGCTGTGGGGTTCCAGTTTTCTTAGAGTTGGTCTGGAGAAAAAAGAAGCAACACAGATTTCCACTTGCAGCCAGTTTAAATACTAAATTTAAAAGCAAATTAATGGTCTTACAAGACCAAACACTTCCTCATATCCTCTTCAACTGAATAAGGCATATTAAAGCAGGGTAAACATTAATCGGTACAGTCACATTGCTTGAACACTGCTCCTGGAACAGTCCATAAAACTTCATGAATCCCACAAAATAAGTAATCAGGTCTATTCCTGTAATATTAATAATGTTATATAGTCCTGTAAGCTTATAAGCTTACTTTCCCATATTAAAATATGCCTTTTATGATGTCTTACCTTTCATGCTCTTCAATGTAGTCAATCAGCTCTTCCTCAGTGTAAGGTTTGCCGGGGATTGTGGTAGGCTCTTTCATGAAGGGCTCAAAAAAATCCACTTCATTCAGTTCCAATTTTAGTTTTTGGGCAATCTACACAGATGCAGTAGTCAGGACAGTGAGGAAGCACTCAGAATTCAGATAGAGGTACAGTACAGGCTTCGTGGAAACTGAATATTTCCATACTTTTTGTAACCTGGCATGCTAACTCTGGCTTTGTTGACACTGTGGTCCATCCACATTACAGGATGTATGTTAATGATAAGATTTTCTCAGTGTATTTCATTGATATAACTATTAATTTCATTCATATTAATATTTGTTTTCTTTACCAATGACACAAAAATCAAAGAATTCAGGATTGTGTTGTGTGAGGCTGGGACTGAATATTTTTGCCCAGTGGTTGAATTATTGAAAATGATCAAAAACACTGTCACTATTTTAATTCAAAAACTTAAACAGCAAATTAAGTGCATGATAAAGTAGCTTATATCACATTCAGACATTATGATTTAATTGCCTCAATTTAGTTACTCTGAATATGACTAACTTCCTTAATGCAACTTTTGGCCTTAAATGACTCTTTGCAAAAATAATAATAATAATATTTTAATGTATTGAAGAATGCATCTTGTATTGTAAAATACTGAATGTTATAGAGCTTATATGTGAATATGATGGAAAGAGGCACTTTACAGGCTATTGCTGTACACTATTTGTCAGCCTCTCTACTGCCTCCCAGTGGAAAGGGACCATAATAGGACCATCCATGTGTTATTTAGGTGGTGTACTATTCTCAGCACACTGGTAGTAGCATCTGGAATGGTATTGTACTGGTATCAGAAGGACCAGCATTGATGCTGTGTAGTTTTAATGACCACTTGATTGCACATGAAATACTCAACCTAATGCAAAATCTTTACATTTGTATAATATTCTTAACTGAAACGGGTCAAGATTGCAAAGGGTCAAGGTTCCCATAAACTGTAAATAAATCAAGAATGATACTTTAAAACCACAACTGTAATCAATGTAAATGTGAAGAACCACAATTAAAGAGAAGATTTTGGGTGAGATAAACTTCTATTACTTGTCTTCTACATACATTCCAGATAGCTCCAGTGCAAAACTACTGTACAGTAGCAGCCATCAGACACTAAACATGTCTTGACTGGGGTAAAGAACTCTCATCAGAAATTGCTCTGACATGGATTTCAAGTTTTGAGAGACACCAGCATTGATTACATTTACATGGACAGCAGTAATTTAATTATTGTCCTTATTCTGAATAAGACATTATTGCGATTAAGGTATTTACATGAGTCTCTTTTAGAATACTCCTTTCATGTTCGCATTATATATGTTATAGAGCGTAGATCGATTAACAGCACATGTCATTACGTACCCACGCCACGCCGACCACTCCAGAATTTCATGTATCAACATACAGTTGGTCTTCGTTATGGTACCGTATACAGTTTTGGGTGTTTCATTTTTAATTTTATGTAGGCTTCAAGTGCAGTTAATTATTCGTCATGCTATATGTGCAAATAGACGACTGATTGAAGCTCTGGGCTGCGTCACAACCCGCATACTTACCTGCTATATAGTAGCCATAATACATGTATTTCACCTACTATATAGTAGGTAAGTATTCTGTTTCAGACACAGACATACTTTCTTGCTTGCCATCAAACGGTTGAGCAATGCTGTGTGTGATCGTGTCCTGTCACAAAATGTGGTGAAAACTCCCACACAATGTTAATAGTGTGATTAAGGTGTGTACATGTCTGTAATGCACTTACATGTCTGTAATGCACGATAATGCAACTAAAATAGGAATACTCCACGTCTTAATTCGATTTGTGTTTACTTCAAGTATGAATTTAGTCGGATTAAGGTCATCAATAATCGCTGTTTACATGCTAGTTTCTTAATCAGAATATTGTCTTAATCGGGTTAATATTGGATTTTTGTTGTCCATGTAAACGTACTGACTGGTAGTCCATGATATGTGTTAATCATCCTCAAGTCCTAGTTTCTGTCATGACTGGGGTATTTAAAATACCTCAGCAGTGACCTAAATATTTAAAAGCCTCATCAGCACTACTGAACTTAATGACACACACACACACACACACAAACACACACACACACACACACACACACACTTTAAAAGTTAACTAAACTAACTTTAAAAGTTAGTTAAAGAGTTAAATAACATGCCAGTACACAATCACCATAACTGGTCTGCTGAAATTGATCCAACTTCAAAACAATACCTGGTCAATAGTGTTCCTATTGTGGTACATTAGTACTGATATAGTAGGTAGTGGATAATGTTGTATTTTTTGCAGTATTGTAGATATTATTTATGGACTGTCCTTTTTTCCCCAATACATGATTTGGAATTAATTTGTCATGGTTGAGTATTAACTAAAATATTTTGCAAATGTAAAAAAGACAAAAACATCAATACACAAATGTTTCGGTTTTGCTTACTTTTGAATCGAAAGTGGCAAAGAACTTGATGAAGGGATGGAACTCTTCAGCGGCATCATCATATTCAATAAAGTCTGAAATATGGAGAACAATTGAGATATAGGGACCACTACATATAGTATCAAACACTGGCTACATGGACTGTGTAATCAGTAACAGACACAAGACTGAACAAAACAGACCTAAGTACACAGCACAGGAAATACAGCCACTGGGCAATACTTACGCCGGGAATTCTCATTCTTAAAGTATCCCACCAATTTGATATCCTCATCAAGGTTAAAAAAGCCTCTTAGCTCTCCTTCATTGTCAATGATCTCCACAGGATCCTCAATAACCTGAGAGAGAGAACAATCCATCAGATATCAAAATTACTTCAACTTGACTTATTCATGGTCTCATCACATGGTGGGACAATTGGCTTGTAGTGGGTATTAAAGCATGATAATGTTTTTGAAACTACCACTTGGAAGTGAAAGCGGTTTAGGAAGAAGTGCATTCTTCCTGTAAATGTACTAATATTTAGCAGCAAGGGTATTATTTATATGGTTTATTCCTTTGAATTATGTCATAATTCAAAGAGTAATATCTGCTTCATACAGTAATTAAATAGCTACTAGCCAGAATCCTAAATAGCTATTTTTAAAAAATATATAGCATAATAAAGTATATATTTTTTTAAAGTAATTTGACTGATCTAAAGAGTTCTGTAAAGCCTTCAGAAAATGTCTAGGACTGGCTGTCCCAGCAAATTCAGTAGAAAAGCAGACTGTCTGATTAAAAAAGAAGTTTCCAAGATCCCCAAAATTTCATCAAAGGATCTGCTAGTGAGTCTTGCACCTGTTGGTATCAAAGTGCATGTGTCTACAATCAGAAATACATTGCACAAATTTGACCTGCATGGGAGGCATGCAGGAAAAAGGCTTTGCTGTCTAAAAAGAACATTAGGGCAAGACTACAGTTTGCCACTGAGCATATAGGCAAAGACCAGGCCTTTTGGAATAATGTGCTCTGGAGAAACGAATCAAAGATAGAGTTGTTTGGCCACAATAACAGCAGACACCAAAGACAGCTTTTCAGGAGGAGCACCTCATATCAATTGTGAAACACAGTAGTGGAAATGTTATGGTTTGGGTTTGCTTCGCTGCCTCAGGGATTGGACAGTTTGCATTCATTGATTCAACTACGAATGCTGCATCATATCAAAGAGTGCTTGAGGCCATCTGTCCAAAAGTTGAAGTTGAACTGAAAGTGGGCCTTTCAACAGGATAATGATCCTAATCACACTAGCAAATCCACCAAGGCATGGCTCAAAATAAAGAAATGGAGGCTTATGGAATGGCCTAGTCAAAGCCCAGATTTAAATCCCATTGAAATGTTGCAGATTATTTCTTTGGCCATACAATATAGGAATTATGGTAGAAACTAATATAAGCATGACTCACATCATAGAGGAATTCCACCAATGTTTCTGCAGCCATCTCTCCATCATACTCAATGATCTCGTCATCAGCAAAGATATAAATGCTGTCGACTTCATCGAAACCTGTCCAAAATTAGGGGTATACTTAGTAGCAGAATTATGATTTACACAAAAATAATACTAAAAGCATGGTGTACACCTTTCATGATATTTCAGTCGGCATTACTGTGATGTTCACCAATTCAAGCAATCAGTGACAAAGTTTCAAATTTAAAATTGCACCCTGAATAATTGTTTTAAATACACTTAATCCAGGACTGAGTTGTAAACTGTTTTTTTTTTGTTTGTTTGTTTGTTTGCTTATTTGTTTGCTTGTTTGTTTGTTTGTTTGTTTTTAGGGGGGTACAATGAAAAAAAATAATGTTTTCAATGAAAATTGTGAAATATAATGCACCCAATCTTATGCCAATTCATAAACGGTCCCTTAGAAAACCTTTCTCTGGCACCTGCAAAAAAAAATTCTTAGCTGGTACACACATCACAGCATGATTTTATAGAGTGAGAGCCAGTTGTAGAGGGAAGAAACAAAAGTCAGTTCAGGATACAGTTTTTTAAAATTAAAAAATTATAAAAAAATATCCTAAAATCTAACCCAAACCATGCTTCCAAAGCTGTTACAATTGTGTGTTACAGTGGCCCAGTCAAAGCTCAGACTTCAAGCTGATTGAGAATCTAATGTGATTAGCTGACTTCACATGTTTCTGACAAAGCTTTCACTCTCCCTGGTTGGTAGATGTCATGTGATAGGGGAAAGCTGGGTGATTTCTTATAAAATATGTAAGGCATTATGTATTTGTACTACTTGAATATCTGTGATTAGACACAATGACACATTTGTGAAATAAAGGGTATATTAAGACAGACATATTTTAGATATTGTTAAAAGCATTCTTTGAATGTATTGACCTTACAAACATTGGGCCTAATTTATCAACAAATGTATTAGTAAATTGTCAATAGGAACATTTACACATTTCCTGAGTATGTGTAAATTTATGCATTCGAAGATGAAATAATGTAACATTTGGCTGATTTGCTTCAAATCGTATCATTTCCGTGGATTATTGCACTTTTACTGTATAAAGAGATTACATTCTCAAGTATAAATAGCTTAGTATTTCAATTTCACACCCAAATGTAATGAATATTTTGTGAAACCCAGTTGTATATATTAATTGCATTATTTAAAGAAAAAGAAAAATGTTAAAAAATAAAAGAAAGCAAGCCAAGAAAAATCCATACGTTACGTCAAATAAAACGACTAATTCAATTAAGAGGAAATGCTGTATAAAAGCAGGGTGGTCTGTAATACTCAGCATATAAGTTAGTTCCATTTGCCACAGCATCTTCTTTTAATGCTGTGCAACACTTCATTAGAACCAGCAGTAGGTGACTAACAGGTGAAAGATCTGGTATGTCTCCAGCTGCAGTATGCCGTATATTCCCTAGTGTGCTACATGCCAACATCAGGCTTCCTATGCCTTCCTGCTTTTCCAGCATCAGGGAGGACACATTAGTGTGTGAGAGAAGGCTAGAAATAAATTTTGAGTTCAGTTTGGCTTACACTAACATTTACACACAACTTTACTAAAAGACAAATGATAAATGAGACCCATTGCTGGAATAGAATGAATCAAAATGTTGATTCTTTTCTAAAATAAATAAATAAATAAATAAATACAACCCCAGTTCTGAAAAAGTTGGGACAACATGGAAAATGCTAATAAAAACAAAGAGGAGTCATTTGTAAATGTACTTTGACTAGTATTTAAACAAAAAAAACGTATAAAGACAAGGTCTTTGATGTTTGACCTAATGAACTACATAGTTTTTTGAAGATAAACACTTACTTTGAAATTGATGCATGTAACACATTCCAAAAAAGTTGGGAGTTGGGCAATGTAGGACTAATAGCGATGTGAATGTTGAAATACGAAGGTGATGTGAAACAGGTGAGGCAATCGTCTATTCGTTGTATATAAGAAGCCTCCAAAAAAGGACTGGTCCTTCAAGAGCAAGGATGGGTCGAGGCTCGCCAATCTGCCAACAGATGCGTCAATGAATAATCCAACACGTCCAACAAGGAATTTTGTCAAATCTCGGTACGTAAAGGGGCAAGGCTGAAAACCACTTCTGAATGTGAGTGATTTCCGATCCCTCAGATGTCACGGTCTTAAAAACCTTCATGAGTCTGTAATATATATTCTGACATGGGCTCGGGAATACATTGGTAAACCTTTGTCAGTCAACATCATTCACCACTGCATCCACAGACGCAAGTTAAGGCTTTACTATGCAAAGCAGAAGCCATACATCAACATTGTCCAGAAGCGCTGCCGATTTCTCTGGACTCGGTCTCATCTGAGATGGACAGCAGCACAGTGGAATCATGTTTTGTGGTCCGAGGAGTCGATATTTCAAATATTTTTCAAGCTCTTATCAGCGTCAGGTCTAAAAGCCAGCGTCTGTCATGGTATGGGGGTGTGTCAGTTCCCATGGCATGGGTAACTTGCACATCTGTGAGGGTACCATTAATGTAGAAAGATATGTACACATTTTGGAGCAACATATGCTGCCATCCAGAGCAGGACAACGTCAAACCACATTCTGCCCGGATTAAAAGCGCATGGTTGCATAAGCAGAGAGTGCGGGTGCTAGCATGGCCTGTCTGCAGTCCTGACCTTTAGAATGTGTGGCACATTATGAAGCAC
Source organism: Ictalurus punctatus (assembly GCF_001660625.3). Classification (NCBI taxonomy): domain Eukaryota; kingdom Metazoa; phylum Chordata; class Actinopteri; order Siluriformes; family Ictaluridae; genus Ictalurus; species Ictalurus punctatus. The sequence goes on from NC_030444.2 coordinate 8,825,298, forward strand.
AAAATAAGGCAATGAAGGCCCCGTACAGTTGCGCAGCTGAAAAATGCATAATGGATGAATGGGGAAAATTCCACTTGATAACTTAACCAACGGGTGTCTTCAGCGCCCAAAAGCTTAATTAGTGTTATTAAAAGAAAAGGTGATGTTACACAGTAGTAAACAATCGACTGTCCCAGCTTTTTTGTAGTGCGTTACAGTCATCAGATTTGAAATGAGAGTATATTTTCAAAAATAAATTAAATTCACGAAGTAAAACATCAAATAATGTGTTAATAAGGTGTTTTCAATATAGTACAGGGTGAATTGAATTTTCAAATGACTTTTTTTTTTTTGCATTTTCCATACTGTTCATACAATTGGGGTTGTGTATATATATATATATATATATATATATATATATATGTATATATATATATATATATATATATATATATATATATATATATATATATATATATATATAATGCAGCAAGGAAATTGTGTCAGAATTGAATACATCCCACCAGATATTGACTGTGTCGTGTTGTAAATGCTAAGTAGATCATCACATATCTCCTCACTCAACAGTGTAGTGATAATCATGGTCCTTTGAGGAATTTCAACATGTGGCTGTATAATTAGTCCATAATAGAGAACAAGCTTGTCTTTTGAGGGTTGTGTTATTTGAATGGCAAGACTGAATGTGCTGCTTGTCCTGCCCTGGAGACATGCACTACTGACAAGTAGGATAAGGATAAGTACATAATGACATTTGGAAAAATGCAATAAGGTACTTGCCATTTACTTTTGCCTCACACGGGGCAGCACACAGTCAAATGCAATATAGCTGAGTGGATTACATTTTACATTATGTTCTACAGCAGCAGTTCTCAAACCAGTCCTCAGGGCCCCAAAGACTTTCCATATTATTGTTCTATGTCTGTGCTGTGTGAGTTGAAATAGAGCAAACATGTAGACTGTCTGGCAGGCCCTAAGGTATAATAATGGTTGTATTTACATGTATTACAGATTTGTCATAATATGTTAATGCATGCATGATATATTAGGATTTTTAACTGTTTTGGCTTATAAACGAGACAACCTACTCAAATAGTTAAAACATTGCTGTCCTGCTCCTGGTTGAACAGTAGACATACTGTGTTCAGTCACTTTGCCACTAGAGGGTAGTATACTGCTTTAAACTGAACTTAGTGACTCTGTATGTACTAAATGATAGTACAGCCCTATTTATACAGTGGCTTGCATAAGTATTCAATCCCCTTGAACATTTTATACTGTTACCCTGGAACTGAAATCGACTAACTTGTGATCATATGTCATAGTTCGACACAAAATGCACTTCACAAGTTTGTGTAAAACTTGATGATCCGCGTTAGATCAAATCCATTGGCATGTCACCTGAACACTTGCTGAAGGGGATAAGACTTGAGGAAAATCTGACTTTTTGTACAAAGGAGTTGGCATGGTCAACATCGCAAATTTGCTTACATTTAAATAATGACCTAGAAATAGTGCAGAATCTTGAATATTGAAAATTCAGTTTCCTTTCCTTGTTTTCCTTGTCTAAAATTTTCAGTAAAAACAATCCCAGATTTTTGAACCACACTGTATAATGCCAAATAACAGTTCTTGGTTGTAACACTACAAAAAAGTGGAAAAGTTCAAGGCGATGAATACTTATGCAAGGCACAGTCATACAGCACTGTATATCAGCACTTTAATTTTAGGAAATTTTCAAGAGTGATTCCTTTAATATTGTTGTTATATTTTTATATCCACCCTGAGAGGAAAGGGTAATAGTAACTGAGTACTTCAGTGGATAATGATATAATTGTGTTGGGATTTAGTGGATCTTGTTGGAGCACATTACCCAATTTCTTGGCAACAGCAACATTCTTCTTCGCATCTACCAGCCCGAATCCAATATCCTCATCATTGAAGTCATCAAGCACCTGGGCGGCAAGCTGCACAAAAATAGACAGTCAATGTAGCATTGGCACATGGGCAGACACACACAGAGACACACACACAGACACACACACACACACACACACGCAGACACACACTAACAACTAATATGCGGAACCTGGTTTACAGAAGAGACATCTTGTTACAGAACTAATCAATAAATGTTTATATGCATTTCTGTTTCTCCTAAATTATTTCACTATAGAAATTTTAATGCTTGGTTTTCCATCCCAAAGGCAACCAGCATTTTTCACATGCTGCCTATGCACACAGCCCAATCATACCATTTTGTGATGACCACACATGCCCTATGGTCACTATAAAGACAACAGCACACCTAGCACCACCTATATGTAATAACATGCTGTCTTCCTAAAAACCAGAGTGACACTATGTTATAATAAACTCAACAACTAGACCAAGATAGTGGGTTTTCAATTATTACTCTGATGTAGGAGGCAAACTCTGGTTGCCTTCACTGTAAAATTAGAGCCATTGATGGACAGTTGCTCTGACCAATGCCAGAGCCTCTTGGGCAGGGCTGACTGTTCACATGGATGAGGGGTGAGACTTGTTTGAAAGGCGTTGAAGGCTGGAGACATGGAGACAGGTGGACAAGGGATAATGTGTGGCTTGCGGAAAGTACACACATATAGGCATGTATGTAAATACACAAAAATGTATCATCTGGTCTGAACATGCTGCATAGCAATGGATTTACTCCAAACCCTCTTCTTTGCCTCAACAACTTTTGTCTTGTTTTTCTCATATTACAGAAGCTCTTGATAATTTAAGACCCATTTTGTCTTGTTTTTGAACACAATTCAGTCCCCTGAAGATGAATCTCAATGTTTAATGTATACGGAATTTAATTGAGCTTTTGCCTGTGTGATGCGGTCATCTACTCACTTCAGCCAATGAAACCACAGCATCACAAGGACTCCCAGCTTTAATTCATCTTATAAAAACAAATCTGATCTTGTCTCAATTTTTGCTTCAAATTTGCAACATATTTTAATGACTCAGTTCAAATAAGTTATGAAGGTTAAAGTTAGGGTTAGGAGTAGGGTTAGGAGTAGGGTTAGTGGTCGATTTGTATGTAATCCTACAAATTGTTCTTGCTCATTAGAATTCTTGGACATTTCATAAGAGGTCAACAATTTAAGATTTTAAGTAAGGATTGAAACATGATGGGACATGCTGTTACAGAAAAATAATCAGTGATGGGGTGTATGGGGTCACGCTATTATTTACCAATAACAGCATGGCCCAAAGGGTTTTATTCCTCTTATACCACCGCAATTTGCCAATACTTACAAATTTCTGTTCATTAAAGAATAATGAATAAGGAAAAGTCATGAATTTTAATTTTCAGTTGGTAGTTGGACTTAAAGTTGTGGAATGCTATAACACCCTCTCTTTTATATTCTTTGAAGTTAATAAGACAAACAAACACATCTGGTCATGGTACAGAGAAAGCACAAAGTCTTAACACTTTCAAGTGTCTGAAAATGTAATAGCTTCACTTCTGACTGTTACAATGCACTGACACTGGAGAGTGCATCCAAAAATGCTAGATAACCCTCACAATATCAACAAACAGGGTTTTAATCCATTTATGTGGAGCATCTGACACAATTCGCTGTATAAGTTTTTACTATTAAACGGATAGCTTATTACAGTTAGCACATTAAATATAATCCTGTGAATTGCCTTGCAGCCAGAATTACTGTCTGAGTCGTGCTGTTAAAGAGCAGTTTCTTACCAATCAGAATTGAGAATTCTACAGCACTCTGGTATAATATTTAACTGTTATCAGTACATCCACCTCAAACTAGTGGGACAATAGAAGTTGAACTGCATACTGCTTGAAAGATTGTGAACCCATTAGAAGTTTCGGTATGCATAAATATGACCTAACTGAAATTAACTTTAGATTTTCACACATCATAAAAGTAGATAAAGAGAACCCAATTAAACAAATGAGACAAAAATGTTATGCTTGGTCACTTATTTATTGAGGAAAATGATCCAATATTACATATGTGTGAGTGGCAAAAGTATGTGATCCTTTGCTTTCAGTATTTGGTATGACCCCCTTGTGCATCAGTACATTTCTGGGAATTATTGGTCAGTCCTGCACATTGGCTTGGAGGAATTTTAGCCCATTCTTCAGTACAGAACAGCTTCAACTGTCCTTCCACAACATTTCTATTGGATTAAGGACAGGGCATTGACTTGGCCATTCCAAAACTTTAACTGTATTCTTTTTTTAACCATTCTTTGTACTTAGGGTTATTGTCTTGCTACATGACCCACTTTCTCTTGAGATTCAGTTCATGGACAGATGTCCTGACATTTTCCTTTTGCATTTGTTGGTATAATTCAGAATTCATTGTTCCATCAATGCAAGTCATCATTGTAGATGCAGCAAAACAGGCCCAAACTATGATGCTGCCACCATCAAGTTTCACAGACATGATAAGGTTCTTAGGAGAAATGCAGTATTTTCCTTTCTCCAAACATAATGCTTCTCATTTAAACAAAAATATATATATATATATATATATATTTTAGTCTCATCTATTCATAAAACATTTTTTTCAACAGCCTTCTGGCTTGTCCATGTGATATTTAGCAAACTGCAGAACGACAGCAATTTATTTTTGGAGAGAAGAGGTTTTCTCCTTGGAACCCTGCCATGCACACCATTATTGTTCAGTGTTCTCCTCATGGTGGACTCAGACATTAACATTAGTTACCATGGGTTCCTTTGTGACCTTGATGACCATTACACATCTTGCTCTTGGAATAATCTTAGTTAGTCGACCACTCCTGGGGAGGCTAAAAATGGTCTTGAATTTTCTCCATTTTTTTTTTTTTACACAATGTGTCTGACTTTGTATTGGTAGGGCCAATCAAAAGTTACAAAAGATGGTTTTGTAACCTTTTCCAGCCTGATGATTAACAACTCTTTTTCAAAGGTCCTCAGAAATCTCCTTTGCTCATGCCATATACTTCCACAAACATGTTTTGTGAAGATCAGACTCTGATAGATCCCTGATCTTTAAATAAAACAGGACCCTCACTCATTGATTGAAAACACAAGACTCTAATTTCACTTTCAAATTAACTGCTAATCCTAGAGGTTCTCATACACATACTTATGTAATACTGAATCATTTTCATCGAATAAATGACCAAGTATAATATTTATCTCAATTGTTTAATTAGGGTCTCTGTCTAATTTTAGGACTTCTGTGAAAATCTGATAATGTTTTAAGTCATATTTATGCAGATCCATAGAAAATTCTAATGGGTTCACAAACCAAGCACCACTGTAAATAAAAGGATGGATGAACTGATGGAGGGGTGTTGGATGGATTTACTGGTTAACAGTGACATATTTTGGCTTCTTTTTTATTATGTTCCAGAAGCCAAATTAAAAAAATCTACAATAGCATCGCTCTCTGTTTCCTTCCATATTTCACAACTATATAATGCATCAGAAAATACCTGAACAGATGAAAGTAGTCCAAATAAAGCATTCCTAGACAGAAAGGAAGGATGCCATTCAGATTTTTTTTTTTCCAGATCAGGCTTTAGTAATTGGCCAGACGTTAAGGAAATTCATTTAAAAATCATAGAAATTTGGAAAAAGGAAAAAGAGAACAGTATGCCTGGACATACCTGGTAGGTGAGGGCAGCGGGGCTTGTTAGCAACTGCAGAGAGAAGTTATGGGACTCTTTAGAGTAGGACAAGCAACAAAACAGTCATTTAACTCCAAAGAACAGACAGGTGCAGTCAGCATAACACAGACTTATTCAATTCAGGACACTGCAGCTCAAGGTAACCAAGTGAACTGGACAGCGAACATGGCCCACAATGCAGCCACGAACAAGCAGGATTGTTGAAGCAAAAATGCACACTGCCGTTACTCAATTTGACAATATTCCTCCACAAATTCCTTAACATAAAACACAATATTGTGTGGGGCAGCCCACGTCTGTGAGCCTTTGCATACTATTTAGTTACAAAATAAATAAATATGGCCAGATATTCAGTGAATAATAATCATTCCACATAAAATGTTTTCCAAAGCGTGACACAGCACACGTGTCAATGGAACCGTTAACAAGAAAAGTACATGCAGTACATTTATGGCAAATTGTAGCAACAGCAGCAATGTGAGTTCATTTCTCCTAAACTCTTCCTCTGAAATGTGTCTTTAAATTGAATATTTGTGCAACAACAATCTAGGAAATGAAATTTCACAAACAGAAATTATGAACATATTTATTGCTGTAAAATCTCATCCTCCGTATTTCTTCTCCATAAATTTAAAGAATGTAGCTGAATACTCCATACCTAGAGCCAGCCTAACTCTAATGAAATTTGCTAATAATAATAATCAATATTGGTATCATATGTCTCAATATTTTGTTTGTGTTTTTTCATTTAAGTACGTCTTGGGCTCTGTTTATTTTATTTTTGTGGGGGCCTGAGACTTGGTTGGCCGTGTCAGCACACTCAGGTGCAAGCATAATGTTGTTGGTCATGACATTGGCCTCAGACAGGTTTGGGAAGCTGTCTTTTCAACTTCAGACTGGAACTGGGCATAGGAGGTCACTTCATAGTCGACCTCTTCGACCTCGGACAGGACCATGGCTTGGAGGCCGCCTCGTCAGCCTCAGACCATGGCTTGGGAGGCCGCCTCGTCAGACTCAAACCATGGCTTGGGAGGCTGTCCAACAGGAAAGTGGCTTGAGAGGTCACCTCATTGATCTCTAGCAGGAACATGACTTGGGAGGCTGCCTCTTCAGTCTTTGACTGGAACTTGATGTGGGAGGTCACCTCGTTGACCTCCTGCTGGAACTCTGCAGGTGAGACCATCTCGTGGGTCTCAAGCTGGAGCTTGGCTCTTGCTCTCTTGTAGAGCCGTTTATGGGTGTGCCAGTTGCCTTTGAAACATTCCAGGGAGCAGGAATATAATTTGTGTATTCCAAGTTTACTGCACGTTGGACACTGTAGGGTGAATCCGGGCCACTGCCTTTTGTCCAGCTTGAGGTTCTCCAGGCTTGAAAAGTACATTTGGCAGTGGAACAAGAACTGCCTCGGGTAGTTGCACAATCCATAATTAGGATCCGAAGGTCTATGTCAGTCCACCGGGGAAACTGGACTGACAGGAATGGTGGCCAGACATCCCTATGTACACTGGCATGACGATCTCCTCGCTCTCCTGCTGCTTCCATGTTGAGGCAAAGTATTCTGTCACGTAATGGAGGCTGAGACAGACGCAAGTGCATGTAAGGCAGTTTAATGAGAAGACAAATCCACAGGGTTGGGCAGAAATTAGTAACCATAGACAGGCAAGGGCCAAACGATCATGCAAACAATCCAAACTAGGCAAGGCAGAGAATCACAGTCAAGGGAATAACAAAATCAAAAATCCAGAGCAACAACACAAGGTAAAGGCTTGGTCAACAACAGAGACAAGTCAATTGAGCATGATACTTCAGTATCATGAGTGAATTAATATGTATAACACCGACTTTGGATTCTGTGAGTGTTGTATGCATCTATGTTTAGTTTATTTACATGTGTTTGTGAGCATCCTGTTTAAGATGTGTGGTGTGGCTTTGATTATGTGGTTGGTCTGTAGAAGCTGTATTGTTGGCTATTGCAAGGTGATTCCCTGGTGTATGTAGGTGATCAGTGGTGTCCAAATAGAGTTACATTTTAAAGTTTTATTTTTGATTGAGTCAGAGAGCTTTTCCATTGTTATATTGTCGATTAGTAGATTTTTCTCAATGTGTGATATTAATATTGTTCTTTGAGTTCCAATTTGTTAGTATGGTTTTCTTGGTAATGGTTAGCACTGTATGGAGGTCTATTGTGTTTTCCTTTGTAACACTGATGTTTGAAATATGGGTGGCATTTGATAGCTGTACTGACGAAGCGTAAGTCTGAGATACTGATTTTATTACATAGTGCCTGTTCTGCAATTGTCATTTATCTGACTGGGCTTTATCCATTTGATTATATATTGGAGTTGGTTAATGAGGTAATATTGTTGGAAGTTCAGGGCATCCCTGGTATTTGGGTCTTTGTAAATTGGTTATTTTGATTCTTGGGAGTAAAATTTGAGGTTGGAGGTTGAACAGGATCACTGAAAATAAGTAATTAATTTTGGGTTGTATTGTCATTTTTATGGATGCTGTTCTGCCAGTGAGAGAGAGGGGGGCGTTTATCCAGCATTGGGTATCATTATTTATGGTGTTCAATAAAGGGTTAAAATTATGTTTATGCAAGTCTGACAGCTTTGTGGAGATTTTGACACCAAGATACAGTAAGTTATATAGTCTGTGCTTATGGGGATAGGTAGAGATTGTACTGTGGTTTTGGGGAGTTTCATGTTGAGAGGGAGCATAGATTATTTAGTTCCAGTTGATTAGTGTCAGTTGATTGAGTAATTTGAAAGTTTGGAATAATTTTCGATTGTATGAATAGTTTCTTGTCTTGATTCTATAGGGTTTTTTGTTGTTGTTGTTGTTTTTTTTAAGAAGAATACAATATCAGTATTTCTTCTTTTTTTAACCTAGCCTAGTAGGTTTAAATCTTATGATTTTATTGTGGCAGTATGGTGTTTATCAAAAAAATATTTAGGTGTGCTGCCCATTTTATCTCTGTATCAATGTTATTGTGGAGAGGTGTGAATTGTTTGCCCAACAGGGGGCTCACGCCCCTCCCACTGCCCATCGCCCTGCTTACCAGCAGCTAAACACAGAGTCCAATAAGTTATTTCTACCAGCGGATTGGAACGCCAGTGTAGTGTGAGAAAGGTTTAGGAAAGTGTCTGGCATTGATTTCTCACTGTGACTTTAGTAGACATTTTAGTGCTTTAAGCACGATAGATGCATGGTTTATTGGAAACAAGAATATTACCTTCACTCATCACTTCTTTAATACCCTTTTTTCAAACCATTGACTATATCTTGCTCCAAATGTTTGTACATACACAGAGAATTAACTAGGCCTTTGGAATATGACAGTTTGTGGCCTGAAATGATTACAGCTCTGGTCACAGGGTGTCTGAGGCTAAGACTAATGTTAAAATAACACTGTAATGGAGTTGAGCTTCACTGTCCTTTTGCCATGGAAAGTTTCCATGTGGACACATACCGTATTACATTTTTAAAAATATAGGCTATCCATAGCTTTTTTGCACAGCACTGTATTTTCATTAGATATCGCTGCATTTTAAATAATTCCAGTTCATACTGAATAAGAAAATTCACTATAAATCGTAATTTAAGGGCTGTAGTGCATCTGAAAGATGTTTTTATTTATACTGCTCAGACTTGGATTCATTTTTACATTTTCGTGACTGTACAGTCCAAATTATGTAAATTATGTATTTAATTGTTAGGCCTTTGTATGGTTTCATATTACCACATTAACAAGTTAAATTTGGTTATAAAAAAATAAAACTGTGTTGATGTTCTAATCAGTTTTGAACATACCAAGTTGTTTTTGGTTTGAAGTTAGATTTGGTTGGTTATGGCAGTAGAAAAAGGTGATGACAGATGAAATGACTCAGACATGAGCAACAGCCACCAGCATGCATTCAGCAAGCAACGGAGAAACACAGACCATCTGTTTTAGACACTGCCCACAAAGCATGAAAACAGCACTTGTCTGTCTAAAAGTTTAATAAGGGTGGTAAATCTTCTGTTCACCGTCTCCCAGAAAAAAAGGAAATTAAATGAATGTCAAAAAGGAAATGAATTTAGCTCTGCCTGTGGATGAATGTGAGAGGATGAATCACTCATGACCCTTGCTTGATCTTGCTAAAAAAAGGCCTTTTGGCAGGTACAAATATTAATATTAACATCATTTTAAATGATAATGTTCCACTGAATGGGTTAGTAGAGGGGAAAAATAAAAACCCTACAGGTCTGCAATAAAGGACATTTATTAAATGCTTGAAAGCATCCAAAAGGTCAGTGCTGTTTCTGATCTCAGTGTTTTGAAGGGGGCAGTTTTTTTTCAATGCTTTTCATGTTGCGAATTCACAATACATGTGAATGCCATTGTCATTGTGAGGTGTATGATTTAATTACATTTGGCATATTTTAAACTTACATTTATGCACTAAGGTAGCCTTTAATGTTATAGTGTCCTGTCAGTGTTTTAAAAAAGCTGTAAGAGTTTATAAGAAGCTAGCAGCACTTATGAGCGACTTAACTACATAAAAGTGCACCTGTTTGCATGTGTGTTTGCACTTAGGTTAGTGCTTATATTTCTTGATATCACAACTAATATGTGTATTAAAGTGAATAGGGAAGGTTTAGCATCTGCTTATGCAGCCCATTCTCCACATTCAGTTTGGAATAGAGGTATGATTCAAACATGAGCAAAAAAAGATCCACCATCCTTGACACTGCTTTGAGTTACACATGTTTTTTTATTTGTAAGACTGTGATTAATTTGTATAGCACTCAGGTACTAGCAGGTCATGTTTAGTCATGGCTCTCCCTTTTCTTCCTACAACTAATGTGTGCATGTTTCTGGTCTGTTGATGGAAGCTTTGTCTTGTAGCATTTGTATCACTGTGTCAGGGAATTTGGAGTGCAAGTGGTTTATTTACAAATTAAACGCAAACAAAAACAATACAGAAACTAGTAGTTTAAACATGAGTTATGGATATGAAATATAAACTATGAAAATTAGGCAAGCAACATACAGACAGCAGGTAACACAAGACAAACTCTAGGCAAAGGAGCATATAAAAACTAGGGTAAGAATGCAGTGCTCATTAGATGCAATCAGAAACAGGTGCATGTGTGAGATCAATGGGGTCAGGTGCTAATGGGTAGTGTAGTCTAGTGCTGATTAAAGCACTAACATGACACAAACCTCCCCATAATTGTGGCTTCCAAACTGCATCCTACAGCCACAGGGGGGTCTTGGGCCACCAGGTAAAAGGTGGTGATGGAGACTCACTGGCCAAGGAAGTCAAAAATGAGTGATACCCACAGCAGAGCATGCTGGAAGAGTGGTGTCCTTTGCTGAGTATTGAGGCTGAGCCGAGTCTTCAGTGGAGCAATGGGCAGACAAAATCCGTGATGAGGCCAGAGGGAGAGCAAAGTCCATGGTGGAGACAGAGGGGGAGTGGCATCCATGGCAAAGCTGGAGGGGGGGGTGATGCCCCCAAACTCCAGGCAAATGAATATACAAAAAACATGGTTTACATACAGTGCTCAATAGGTGCAATTGGGAACATGTGTGTGTGTGTGTGTGTGTGTGTGATCTGTGGTGTCATGTGATGTGCAGGGGCTGATGTGTAGTCTGGTGCCAATTAAGGCACTAACATTAACACTATCAGATCCCTCCCCCAGTGTGTGGCTCCCAAACTGCAACCTATAGTTACAGGGGGGTCCTGGGCCACCAGAGAAAGTGTCCATCCACTGATGGAGGCTCACTGGCCAAGGAAGTCTAAAATGAGTGATAGCCCTAGCAGAACATGCTGGAAGAATGGTCTCCTCCACTGAGTATTGAGGCTGAGCCATCCATGTCATCCATGGCAAAGCTAGAGTGGAGGAGCAATGCCCTCTACAAACACAGAGTGGCAAGCTCCATATTTTTTGTGGATAAACCTGTGTTGTGTTTGCATATTGTTTGATATCCATGAGAGCATAGTAGCTCAGGGGTCACAGAATACAGATACAGAAAATAACCAATGCAGTTAGGCTCATCACAGTTGGCCCCTGGGAAATGATAAACAAGGATAAACAAGAATAAACAAGCTGGTCATTTCCTAGAGAATAATTAAATGTTCCTCTTCCTAGGATTTCAATATTAAAAATGCTGGAGTAAGTACTAGGTGATAAATTCATTGTTCATCACAATGATCACTGCGATTTCCAACCATTATAGACTCAGATACAGTGGGGCAATTTCATAGCTGCAGAGCAAGTGAACAAGCTACAAAACCTCCATCCATCCATTGCACTCCTGCATGAACATTGTAGAAGGTTCCATAACTAATTCCAGAGATATTGGAAGGTGCCACCCACTATTCATCCTCATTCATTCCCCAACATATCAAATCATCCTCAGTTTACCCTAGTTGCAATAGCACAATCCCACTATAGATTGTGAGCACAAAGCCATTCTTTCTTGGTCCACATCCTACAGAGGAAGATGCCTACGCATACCAGTCAGCATTCCATGTTCCTCCATTCTGTTGGGAGCCCATATTCCTCCTATGAAATTTTTGTATTACGCGTCTCAGTGAAGTGTTTAGGATAACTGAGCCCTATGAATACTTGGTGATGTTATATGGTTTGGATAATGCTCCCTCCATATCTCAGGCATTCTTAAATGATGTTCTCTGTGACTTGTGACAAACAGGCAATAGTAAACCTAGATAAACTAGATAGATATCCTAATACACTCTGCTTCCTTTCAGAACATAGTCAGCATGTTTGTAAGGTGGTAAGAGGATTGATGGAGAACCAATTATATGTTAAAGCTGGAAATGAACATTTATTCCTTAGATATGCTATCAACGCTTGAGGGGTTCAGATGGACAATCAGAAAGTGGCTGAAATCTCGGACCATCGAAGAGCTCCAGGAGTTTCTGGGCTTGTTTATATTATATTATATATATATATATATATATATATATATATATATATATATATATATATATATATATATATATATATATATTATTTATTTATTTATTTACTTATTTATTAATTTGTTTACCATGCTTTCATTAGGAATTTCTGCATGACCACAGATCCTCTGACATCTTCACCAAAGCTAAACTAACTTATTGGCACTCATTCCTTTCCTAAAACATCCAGAACTTCCAGAATTCAGTGCCTATCATCATTGTGGTTGATGCATCTGAACTAGGAGTCAGTGTTGTTCTCAGTGGCAGAGCTACTGTAAGGAGAGGCAATGACCAAATTATCAATCAGAATAGATAGGTCATTATTTTCATTACTGTTCCTTTACACTTGATGAACTTACACACAGAAGAAAAAAAAAATACTTGTGCCATATGAAATAGTTGGACACTCTAATATGTCAGTGTTTCATTATTTGATTACATTGCAATCCTCTTATGCATATATTATATACATATAGTATATATTTATATTTATGGACTGGATGGGTGTTTAAACTTTTGCACAATTCATAATTGCTATTATATCATAGACATTCACTTTTATTTAAGTTCATGAAATATTAAGTAACTGTGCATAATATATGGAGAGAGAAAAAAACATTTTTGTAGGGGTTATATTTGCTTCTTTTCACTTAAACAATCAATAAAATATGTAATTAGCCACGGGTGCCAGGGGTGATTTTGATCTATGTTTTAGATCATTGTCCTGCTGGAAGATCCAACCATGGCCCATTGTAAGCTTTCTTTTAGAGGCAGTCAGATTTTCATTTAATATCTGTTGATATTTGATAGAGTCCATGATGTCATGTATCCTAACAAAATGTCCAGGTCTTCTGGCAGAAAAACAGCCACAAAGCATTAAAAAGCCACCACCATATTTAACCGGGGGCATGTGGTACTTTTCCATATGGCTACCGCTCTGTGTGCTCCAAAACCACCTCTGGTGTTTATTGCCAAAAAGCTCTATTTTAGTTTACACACCTATATTAGCAAAGATATATATATATACATTAAAAAAAAATTGAACAAACGATCAAATGATAAACAATATAGACAATTTTTCACAGCCTTCTTTTCTCATATTTACCAAGAATGCCAATAGTATTGGAGGGCACTGTATGTCCCAGTACTTGCATACTCTTTTGCTACACACTCAAAAGTGTGTACTTTTTCTTCACAAAAAGAGTACGCACTTTTCGTGCATAGTATAAGTAGGTGAATTTGGATGCAGCAATTGTCACTGATTGTCATCAGGAGCTGGGGACATTTCTGAGGAGTCACTGCCACAGCCACCAAGTCAAATGGGTTCCTGGCATGGGATGAATAAGCCCAGAATTCACTGTGTCACTCATCTCCTTGTCAAATCCCATTTCAGTCTGTTATGTGTTACCAACCATCATTGTTACCATGGAATCTGACCCAGTCAGAGACTCCTGCTGTGGATGAGTGGTTCCAACAAGCAGAATAAGAGAGAGCTCACACTCAGTTCCAATATACTTTTGACATTCTGTCATTAAAGTGTTCCAAATTGTATCCAATTGCTGCTGCCTCTTCAAGACAACTTAAGCTATGTTCGGTTTCCACCATCTCTGTTACTGCCCTCACCAAGGTTTTTAGGTGAATACTTTGAAATCAGTATTCAAAATTAAGGACTTAAAATTAAAGTCATATTGCTTGATGCATCCCAAAAGTAACTCTGTCTTTCTATAAAACTAAAAACAAATTAGTTAATGAAACATCTTCCAATCTCAAGTTTCTTCCAACAGGGGAATGTGAGTCAGCCTGACTGCAGTGATGCTTCACATGATGCTGAATAAGCTTGTTTTTACTTATGGCTATGAGAAGAAATCAATATGTTCTTTATATGTTATTAACAGCTTCATACATCTGGAACACCATTATTATCAGCAACAATTTCCTTTACAACGGCATGGTGTAATGACATTTTAACAGCAGAAAGCCCTGTTCCTTAAACACAAAAACATGATTGTGTATATTTACATATTTACACCACAAGAAAAAATAAATACCTTAAAGGTTAATCACACTGGTTTCATAACAGTCAGAGTAATCAAAAAGGTATGTGATTATAATGTTAATTAAAACTATGTAAAACTGGTGTCCAGTGGTGTACGGCATGGCCTTCAATTTATGATTTGGATACATAGTCATAGTATACAGTATAATACAGAGTCAGTATATTACAGTTATAATAATATTAATATTAATATTTGGATTTCAAGAAACAAGTCCTAAACATGACCGCAGTTAACATGCAGCACTGTGGACACTCAGGCTTGTGACAGTAGGACATCATGTCCTTGAAAGCATGACATACTTGAGTCTCCTGCTGCTATGCAGCATGTCATAAATGGTGGGAGAGACTGGGGGACTGGAGAAGCCTGAATAATGATGCTTGGCTATGCACTCATTTACAGTCATGTAAAAAAAAAAAAAGAAGAAAAAAGTATACTCTACGGAAATTGTTGGCTTTTTTTGTTTGTTTGTTTTTTTGTTTTTTGGTTGTTGTTTTTTTTACATATTTGGACAAGCAAACATTTGACCATCATTGAAACAGTGCCTTTTAATAAAGTTGATATACTTGAACAAAACCATAAGGAAAATTAGCCTTTTCAGTCATTTAGTCAACAGAAATATCAATAGATGATATTGATAGTGATATTGTTCTGTGGAAAAAGTACAGTAAGTACACCCTTGGCCTCAGAAGCTAGTATTGTCACTTTTAACAGAAATAACGTCTTATAGGTGTTTTGCATAATTGTCCACCAGGCTTGCTGGAATTTATGACCACTCTTCCATACAAGATTCTTCAGCTGCAAGATGTTTGAATGATTTCTTGCATGTACTGCCTGTTTTAAATCTCCTCACAAAATTTAAATGGGATTTAAATCTGACAAGTTTTGACTAGGCCATTCTATTAACCTCCATTTCTTCATTTTGAGCCATTCATTGGTGGATTTGCTAGTATGCATAGGATCATTATCCTATTGAAAGGTCCATTTTTTTATTAATCTTCAACTTTCAGATAGATGGCCTCACATTATCTTCAAGCACTCTTTGATACGATGCAGAATTCATAGTTGAATCAATGAATGCAAGCTCTCTGGACCCTAAGGCAGCAAAGCAACCCCAAACCATAACATTTCTACCTCTGTGCTTCACAGTTGGTGCTTCTCCTGAAAAGCTGTCTTTGGTCTGGGCCAAACATGTCTGCTGTTACTGTGGCCAAACAACTCTATCTTTGATTTGTCAGTCCAGAGCACATTATTCCAAAAGGCCTGGTCTTTGTCTATATGCTCATTAGCTAACTGTAGTCTTGCCCTAATGTTCTTTTTAGACCGCGAAGGCTTTTTCCTGGAATGCCTCCTATGCAGGTCAAATTTGTGCAATCTCTTTCTGATTATAGACGCATGCACTTTGACAGCATCCCTTGCAAGACTTACTAGCAGATCCTGTGATAAAATTTTGGGGTTCTTGGAGACTTCTTTTTGCATCAGACGTTCTGCTCTTGGGCTGAATTTGCTGGGACAGCTAGTCCGGGACAAATTGGCAGTCGTTTGAAATCTGTGCCATTTGTAGATTATTTTCCTTACAGTGGAATGATGTATTTCAAATCATTTGGAGATCTTTTTAAATCCCTTGCCAGACTCATAAGCATCCACAACCTTTTTTTTTCTGAAGGCATTATATATCTCTCTAGATCTTGCCATGATGACACCACACACTTCAATAGCAAAGGGAACAGCAGACACTCGATACGAGAGGGGTATAAATAAGACAGGTTCCACCTGCACTCCCTAAACAGGTTCTAATCACTAGCACCCAATCCTGAACACCTGATTCTAATTTCATGGATTTGAAGGGGGTATAAATGTATAAATGTAGGGGTGTACTTGCTTTTTCCATGTGACTGATCTGTTTTTGTTAATTTAAATTGTGGAAAATTACTACAAAATGTCTACAAAATTACATCATCAATCATTTGATAGAGTGTATCAACTTTATTCATAGGCACTGTTTCAAAGAGGATCAACTGTTTGCTTGTCTATATATCTATCTATATCTATATCTATCTATATCTATATCTATCTATATCTATCTATATCTATATCTATATCTATATCTATCTCTCTCTCTCTCTCTCTCTCTCTCTATATATATATATATATATATATATATATATATATATACACATATACACATATACATATACATATACATATACACACACGCACACACAGTATCTCAGTGAGTGTACCCCTCACATTTTTGTAAATATTTGATTATATCTTTTCATGTGACAACACTGAAGAAATGACACTTTGCTACAATGTAAAGTAGTGAGAGTACAGCTTGTGTAACAGTGTATATTTGCTGTCCGCTCAAAATAACTCAACACACAGCCATTAATGTCTAAACCACTGACAACAAAAGTGAGTACACCCCTAAGTGAAAAAAAAGATTTAAAAAAATAAATAACAATGTAAAATTAAGATATCAATAAGTTAATGAATGTCTCCCTGCCTGACTCCCATATTGTCTCCCTGCCCTCATTGTGTGAGTACCGAATTGAGCTCTCTTTAGCGGCTTATTGCGCTTGGATAGTCAAACAAATACACACACATCATGTCAAAATGCAAGTCTGGCTGAGTATTCATGAAAACACAGTCAGTTATGTCTTAAGTGAATGTAAACAGTTGGGAAAGAAATCGGAGGTCTGTCAATACAGTATATTGGGCCTGTGCATTAGGTCTTAAAGTGACAGCAGTCTAAAAAAACCTGCTGCTCTGGGTGTCATTAATGTTAATCAAACCAAAGACAAAGAGAAAAATCACTTACTCACTCATTCGACTGAATAACTTCAGTAAATTTAATAAGAATCATCGTACCTGTCATACAGTGACGTCTATTTTATTTTACATGTAATTGCTTTATTCAATTTCCGTAGTGTTTCTTACATGAATACTACTGATAGACCTACCTGAGAAAACGTATCGTTATCGTTAATGTCACAGTTCAAAGGTAGAGACGGAAGCAAGCACAGATTCTCAAACATGTAATAAACAAACAAACAACAAAACAAAGACACTAAGATAATTAGGCAAAATACTGTGGCTAAGGCTAAACATAAACAATGAAACAAAACATGCTACAGGGACAAAGGTCAAGATAGACAATACATAAGATAAGGAAGCAGTACAAACAGTGGCTATTTATGAGTGTTCGTTAAACAGAAACGTGATACAGGTGCAGGTGGTCATGTGACAATGATGTAGTATGGTGCAGTGGCTGCTGGGAAATGAAGTCCAGAGTTACCTCCTTGATATATGACAGAACCCCCCCAAGGGCGCCTCTCCCGGAGCACCCAAAATGCACTCCCTCCCTCTGGTGATCCTGGCCCCTGGGGCAGAATGTCCCCAGCTGAACCAGGAGACTGAGCGGCATCCTCAGCGGAGCAAGAAAGCAACGCAATGTCGTCAGATGAAACAGGTAAGCAGAGCGACGTCCTCAGCGGGGATGGAGCTCAGAGAGACATCCTCTGCGGGGGAGGACAGCATAACAACTTCCTCAGCAGGACAAGAGAGGGGAGCGATGTTCTCCGCGAGGCCCGAGGGAAGCTCCAAGATTTCTGCGAGGCCATAGAGGTGATCAAGGTTCTCCACGAGGCCAGAGAGGGGAGCGAGGTTCTCCGTGAGGCCAAAGGGAGGAACGATGCTCTCCGCAGAGCATGAGGGGGAAACAATGCCCTCCGTGGAGCAGGAAGGGGGAGTGACATACGGCACGCAGTAAAGAGGAACGACGTCTTCAGCGGAACATGGAGGCAGAGCGACGTCCTCAGCGAAGCAGGATGGCAGAGCAACGACCTCAGCCAAGTAGGATGGCAGAGCAACAACCTCAGCCAAGCAGGAAGGCAGAGCGACATCTTCAGCTGAGCAGGAAGGCAGAGCAACGTCCTCAGCCGAGCAGGAAGGCAGAGTGATGTCCTCAGACGAGCAGGAAGGCAGAGCCAAGTCCTCAGCCAAGCAGGAAGGCAGAGCCAAGTCCTCAGCTGAGCACGTAGGCAGAGTGATGCCCTCAGAGGTGGAGAAAAGCAGGGTGAGTCCCTCAGCAGAGCAGGCAAGCACAGCGGCGTTGTGCGCAGGGTTGGCGAACAGAGGGGAGCACTTGGGTATGTCGGTAGATGGAGCAACATCTTCAGCCAACCAGGGCGACTGATCCGAAAGATTGAGCGGCGTCCTCAGACGAGCAGGGAGGCTGACTCATGTTCTCCACTGACTCCGTCCGCTGGACCAGATCCACAATAGGGAAGGGAGGGTGGGAGATGGCACCAGCCCAGTCAACAGGCTCCCACTTGTACCCGGACTTCTCCATGTCCTCCTGCAGCTTGGTACTCCTCCTCTTGTTGGCGCAGCATAGCATAGTTCTCCGTGAACATAGCTGGCAGAGTGAAGCCCAGGTTTTTCATGATTCATCTGCTGCTTCCGAGTTTTAGGTCTTACGTTTTGTCACGGTTCAAAGGTAGAGATGGAAGCAAGCGCAGATTCTCAAACATTTAATAAACAAACAAACAACAAAACAAAGACACTAAGACAACTAGGCAAAATACTGTGGCTAAGGCTAAACATAAACGATGAAACAAAACATGCTACATGGACAAAGGTCAAGATAGACAATACGTAAGACAAGGAAGCAGTACAAACAGTGGTTATGTTAAACAGAAACGTGATACAGGTGCAGGTGGTCATGTGACAATGATGCAGTGGCTGCTGGGAAATGAAGTCCAGACTTACCTCCTTGATATATAACAGTTAAATAAGATTGTAGTCAGATCACCCACCCCTAAACTTTGGTATTTAGTGATTCCAGTCTTGAATTTCACAAACAACGTGAAATGTACTTCTTAATGTAGTAAATATCATAAACCCTTCGGATAGCGATTTTTTTTTCTTTCATTTTGGGAATTAAAATTTTAAAAGTTACAATATCACAGCTGTGTTCAGAAATGAGTTTGTTGTCATTCATAGACAGATTAAAAGCAGTAATAAAGCATGAGGCTTGTTGTTATGACATGCTGCTAAATGTAACTCTACTCTGTATTCTCTTTCTCAGCCTATATAACTGTGAGGGAGATACCTCAAATCATTGAAATGTTAACTCGAACTGGTGGACACAATATAGTGTGATACAATAGCAAAACAGGTTCATTTGTATTTTCATACACTTGTAATATAATAAAAGAAAAAATATCCCTTTTTTCTTTGAAACCATAGGAAATTAGTTGAAGTGCTAATGACATGAAATTTAAAAAATTAAATGGCAATGGCAAGATGTAATAGTGTATTTTTTGTTACATTTATGTTGCCATTGATTTGTGAATGTTAAAATATTAATTTAACAGCTCAGTGTTGAGTTGACAATTGCAATTAATTTTATTTCAATTTAATTACTTTCTGAACTTGGCTGGACTTGACTCAGACTTGAGTCCACGCGGACTTGCACTCGATTGGTTAAGGACTTTGTTTCGACTCAAACTCGACAAAGGTGGACTCGGACCCAACACTATTAACACATTATTTGATGTTTTACTTTGTGAATTTATTTATTTATTTTTTAAAATATACACTCATTTCAAATCTGATGACTGCAACACACTCCAAAAAAGTTGGGACAGTTGACTGTTTACCACTGTGTAACATCAGCTTTTCTTTTAATAACACTTATTAAGCATTTGGGTGCCGAAGACACCCGTTGGTTAAGTTTAGCAAGCACAATCTCCCCTATTCATCCACTATGCATTTCTTCAGCTGCGCTGTACAGGGCCTTCATTGCCTTATTTTGCACTTCATAATGCACCACACATTCTCAATCGGAGACAGGTCAGGACTGCAGACAGGCCATGCTAGCATCCGCATGCTCTGCTTACACAGCCATGCACTTGTAATCCGGGCAGAATGTGGTTTGGCGTTGTTATGCTCTGGATGGCAACATATGTTACTCCAAAATGTGTACATATATTTCTGCATTAATGGTGCCCTCACAGATGTTTCCCATGGGATAACTGACACACCCACATACTCTGACAGGCGCTGGCTTTTGGACCTGATATTTGGATGGTCCTTTTCCACTTTGGCCCGGAAAACACGACGGCTGTTTTGTCCAAAAGCTATCTGAAATGGTGTTAACTGTTAAAGATTCACCAAAGTATTCCCAAGCCCATGTCAGGATATCCATTACAGACTCGTGTTTTTAAGACAGTGACGTCTGAGGGATCGGAGATCACGTGCATTCAGAAGTGGTTTACGGCCTTTCCCCTTTACACCCCCATATTTGACCAGATTCCTTGAATCTTTTAATTATATTGTGCACTGTAGAAGGTGAAATGCCCAAAATCCTACCGATTTGTCTTTCGGGAATGTTGTTCTCAAAGTGTTGGATTATTCTCTGAAGCATGTGTTAGCAGACTAGCGAGTCTTGACCCATCCTTGCTCTTGAAGGACTAGGCCTTTTTGGAGGCTCCTTATATACCATGACTAGACGATTGCCTCACCTGTTTCACATCACCCTTGTATTTCAACTCGTCACATCGCTGTTAGTCCTAAATTGCCCCTCTCTCAACATTTTTCTAATGTGTTGCATGCATCAATATCAAAATAAACATTTACCTTCAAAAAACTATGCAGTTGATTAGGTAAAACATCAAATACCTTGTCTTTATACTTTTTTTTTGTTTGTTTAAATACAAGCCAAAGTACATTTACAAATCACTACTCTTTGTTTTATAGCATTTTCCTTAATGTCCCAACATTTTTGGAATTGAGGTTGTAAAATGTATATCCATTATACTTGTAGCAGGCTATGTATTAATCATTGCACCCTGTTAACCTTGCCATTTTGAGTTGATTCAATGGATTTGTGAAGGTAAAGGTGCATATTCCATTCCATCGGGTCATCTGTGATTTCATTTTCCACTCACTGGAGGGTTCATATTATAAATTGATGTGGCTGCTTATGTAATAATCAACACACACACACACACACACACACACACACACACACACACACACACACTTAAACTGCTTTGTTTCATGTGAACAATAAATTACAAGAAAACTGATAGCATTTTTCTGTACTGATTACACAGTTGAACATCCATGCTAAATAAATGCCAAGTGGTTTCTAGAGCAGTGATAAATATTACACACACAACACACACACACACACACACACACACACACACACACACACACACACACAAACTTCACTGATTTTCATGCTAATGAGGAAATATCTTATTGACAACAAACAACAAAAACTGGCATAATTGTTTCACTAAAGCTTGTAAATGTCTGGTCTAATTTCATTTGCTTGACAGCAGGGCTGTCAAACATCTCCCCATCTTGTGAAAGAGCAAGATCTACTAAAAAATGTAGTCCTCAAAATCAGAATTTATTTATTTATTATTATTATTATTATTATTATTATTATTATTATTATTATTATTATTATTATATCACAGCACTGTTGAATTGTGCAGAAAGTTGGACAGGTGTAGATTAATTTTATATAACTTTTATAATTTTCTGTTTTATTAATTTCAGGAATAAGAAACAAAAACGTGAGAGAATGACTGTAGCTACTATAAGCGACAACAGGAACTAACTTGTCTCACAGACATTCCACAACATTAAATGTAACTATAAATGGCTAAAACTCCTGTTGTGTTATTCATTAATAGATTCATAAAATCTAATCTGTGACAAATTACTGTAGCATAAAAGTCTTTTTGACATGCTGTTACAGGAAAATAATCAACTTTGTCATGGTAAAAGTAACTCATTTTCACACTGTGCCACATCTTCACCCCCACCCTCACCCCATCTTTGATTATTTTCCTTTAACAAATGGCATGTTTTTTATTCCTTACTGAGCCAATGAATATTTCACAAGAAATTGTTTTCTTGGCCATGAAGTCATAGTAAGACCCAGGCTAACAGAATCAACCAGGTGGATTAAAAAAACTATGGACTTTGCTAAAGACATAATTCTCTACAATAAAAGGTACACAGTGGAGGAATGTCATGGGCTTTGGAGAGGAGGTAATAGAGGCTAAAATTAGTGGCTAACAGACAGTCACCAGGCTATGTCCATCAAGAGCTATTCTGGCACACTGAAGTGTTTTGGCGCCTCTTAAAACTTGCTGACATGCATAACAAGCCACAGTTTCTCCTTAACAAGCACTGCAGAATTATGGGAGGAAAAGCACGTTCATCATGCCACTAAATCCCATGAAGGTTTATGAATTTAAAGTATGGGCAAGTCAGTCAGTTTTCCTTGACAAATGTTCTATGGAAGTACTAGGTGATTTTCTACAGGTAATTTTCCCTAGGTTGGCTTAACTCAATTCCTGGAGTTTAGCCACAATCCTACTGAGATTTGTGTGTTCCTTCTTTTAAAAGCCTTGGTAATTATCTAATGAGTAAATCAGGTTTGCTAAATAGGCTAGATAAACTCTGTGCAATGCTCTGTGCCTATGTGGGGGTCTGACACCACTGTAATAATGTATTAAATAATATGAACCTGCATAATACAGCTGCATGTTCTATTTCTCAGGCAGGTTCCATAATTGCACCTTCTATTCATGCTGAATTATTTATTTTCAATTATTAACATTCCTCTCTTCTGAGGAACAACATTAACTGATAGATAGAGGGGTTAGCTATGAATTTTTCTATGGTAACACAATTCTCTGGAGGCCAAAATTAGCTGCTAACATGCCTTGTGGGATAAATTTGTTATCCTGTTCATTCAATTATAAATTAGAAGAATTATATAAAAATAGACAAATACCATAGAAGATTATATCAACTTCTTTGTCTATACTGCAGTGCCATCTAAGACGATAAGCTGCTACCTTAATAATAAACCTTGAGTCACCAGAAACCTGAAGGCCCTCATGAATGAAGAGAAAAAGGTCTTTAAGGCAGGAGCCAAAGGGGAAGTGAAGTGTGTGCAGTGGGGGCTGAAGGTTAGAATCAGAGATAGTAAAGAGGATTACAGAAGGAAATTGGAGGGCAATCTGCAAAGTGGCATGACCAGAGAGGTATGGAAATGAATAAGAAAATCTCGTGTTACAAACTGCAATGTGACCAACAATGAGCAGTGAGTTTACTAAGGCAAATGAGCTAAATCATTTCTATAATCTCCCCCTTCACCCATTGTCATCCAGGGTACCTCCGCTACACACCCCCTCAACTGGCCTACAGCTGCCACCTTTCTACCCATCCCCCAGGGCAGCTCCTCACCACTACTTCACTGGTCCATCATCATCATGACCAACACATAGTGATGAGAACCCTTCACTGCACCCCTCTCTCCTCCATCCCCCAGTAGGAGTGACAAGTCATCATAAGTTTCAGCTGATGTTGTCAGCTCTAAATTGCGGAAGACCTGCCCAGACCAGCTATGCAGAGTGGTACAGCATATATACAGTCTGAAAGTGGAAAATGTCCTGAGGCTGTGGAAGACATCCTACTTGGTACCTGTGCCTAAGAAAAAAAATCCAAAGAATCTGAATGACTAAAGAACAGTAGCACTGACATCACATCTCATGAAGACCATGGAAAAGCTAGTCCTTGATCACCCCAGAAAGCAGACAACCATAACAATGGATCCCCTACAATTGGCTTACTGGCCACTTGAGGTGGTGGAGGATGCAGGAACATTCCTGCAACACAAAACTATCTCCCACTTGGAGAATTATGTGAGAATCATGTGAGAATCATGTTCTTTGACTTTTCAAGTCTGTTTAATACCATTCAGCCCACACTCCTGAGGGACAAGCTGAGGTCTGCACAGGTGGTCAATGCTCTGGTGTAATGGATCAGAGACTACCCAACCTGCAGACCTGTGTTTCTGATAGCAGATTATTAGCAGCACGGGTACTTCTCAAAGGACTGTTCTGGCTGCCTTCCTCTTTACTTTTTACACCATACATTTCAGGTACATCTCTGAGACCTGCCATCTACAAAGGTTCTCATATGGGACAGGAGGGAGGGAAGGAGGGGGGTGATAGAGGAATGTGATCAAAAGCTGTGTGGAGATGTCTCAGCTTAATCATCTTTGGCAGACTACAGGAAAAACAAAATAGATTGTGGTGGACTTCTGCAGGATGAACTCGTCTCCAGCCCTGGTGACCATACAGGTTCACAACATTGAGATACTACAGACATACAATTACCTGGGTGCACAACTGGATGACATGCTGGGATAGTCAGGGGAACACAGACAGTCTTTACAGAAAGGAGTAGAGCCAACTCTAGTCTCTGAGGTCTGAGGTCCTTCGATGTTCATTGCAATCTACTACATAGTTTTTATGAGTCAGTGGTGTAGTATTATCTTATATGTAGCTGTGTGCTGGGGTAGCAGCTTAAATGGTAAAGACACCAACAGACTCCACAGCGTTATTAGATAGGAGCGCTCAGAATGGACTGAGACTCAACTGATGGTCGAGAGGCGAATGCTAGCCAAACTCTCAGTCATTAGTACTAAACCCAACCATCCACTCCATGCTGAAATTATTGCTCTGCAGAGTACAATGATCAGCAGGCTCCTTTTGCCTCAGCTGTCACAATGCATAACCCTGTCATCACTCTCATCATCTAGTTAGCTTTTCTGTTAGTTTCTTAACTGCACAGGCTTCTGCATTTTCTTCAGTCCAAGGCTAAAAAATCAAACTAAATTTTCCATAATTTATGTCAAAAAGTGGAACTTTCATATATTCTAGATTCATTACACATAAAGTAAAATATTTTAAGCCTTTTTTGTTTTAATCTTGATGATTATGGCTTACAGCTCATGGAAATCAAAAATCCAGTATCTCAAAATATTAGAATAATCCCTGGCACGTACCGGGCAGAGCCCCGCCCCCACCTCGGCCACAACCAGAAGCCGTGGATGACTGTGGAGGTGTGTACACTGCTGAGGCCTGGAGATTCTGCTTTCAGGGTAGGTGACAAGGCGGCCCTAAGAACAGCAAGGGCCAAACTGTCCCGGGCCATCAGAGAGGCGAAGCGCGCGCACACACATAAAATCCACAGTCACTTCACGGCAACTACAGGACAACATCACCTGCCTGTGACAATGATGCCTCCTTTCCAGATGCGCTGAACAACTTCTACACTCAGTTTGAGGCGCAGAATGACGTGGTGGGAAGGAAGACCATCCCTCCTCCCAACAACCAGGTACTGTGTCTAACCACGGCTGATGTGAGGAAAACTCTACTCAGGGTCAACCCATGGAAGGCTGCTGGACCAGACAACATTGCTGGCAGAGTGCTCAGAGGATGTGCATACCAGCTGGCAGATGTACTCACTGACATGTTCAACATCTCCCTGAGCAGCATTGTCGTTCCAACGTGCTTCAAGGCCACCACCATTGTCCCCATGCCGAGGAAGTCTTCAATGTCCCGCCTCAATGACTACCATCCGGTTGCACTCACATCCATCATCAAGAAGTGCTTTGAGAGGCTCGTCCTGGGGCACATCAAGATCCTGCTGCCCCTCTCACTGGACCCCACTGCAGTTTGCGTATCACCCCAGCCGCTCAACGGATGATGCCATCATCATCACCCTACATCTAGCCCTCACCCACCTGGACAAAAAGGACACCTATGTTTGAATGCTGTTCATAGACTTCACCCACAGTCATTCCTCAGCAACTGCTTGGGAAGCTAAACTTACTGGGCCTGAACACCTCCATCTGCAACTGGATCCTGGACTTCCTGACTGTAGGACCTCAGTCAATCTGGATCGGGAACAGCATCTCCAGCACCACTACACCACAGGGGCCCCCCAGGGCTGTGTGCTCAGTCCACTGCTGTTCACTCTGCTGACTCATGACTGTGCAGAAACACACAGCTCCAATAACATCATCAAGTTTGCTTATGACATAACTGTGGTGGGTCTCATCAGAAAGAACGATGAGTCAGCATACAGAGAGGATGTGCAATGGCTAACAGACTGGTGCAGAGCCAACAACCTGTCTCTGAATGTGGACAAAATGAAAGAGATGGTTGTTGACTTTAGAAGAGCATGGAGCGACCATGTCCACTGAATATCGACGAATCCTCAATGGAGATCATCAAGAGCACCAAATCCTTTGGTGTCCACCTGGTGGAGAACCTCATCTGGTCCCGCAACACCAGCTCCATTGCCAAGAAAGCCCAATAGCATCTCTACTTTCTGAGAACGCTGAAAAAAGCCCATCTCCCACCCCTCATCCTCACCATGTTCTACAGAGGAACTATTGAGAGCATCCTGAGCAGCTGCATCACTATCTGGTTTGGAAATTGCACCTTATCGGATTGCAAGACCCTGCAGTGGATAATGAGGACAACTGAGAAGATCATTGGGCTCTCTCTTCCCTACATCATAGACATTTACACCACACGCTGCATCCGCTAAAAAGCCACCAGCATAGTGGATGACCGATACATCCCTCACACAAACTCTTCACCCTCCAGCCGTCTGGAAAAATACTCAGAGACTGGACTGACACACACACACACGCACACGTGCACACACACACTCTGAACTGAACACCATCCCACTCCCACTGTAATATTTGCATATTTCCTCCATCGACTCTATTGTATTTTTGCTGCTACTGTACTTATAAAAGATGTTGGATTTCATTTCTTGTCACTATTACGCACTTTACCTGTTTGCTACTGCAATAACCGCTGTGTCCATATTTGGTATAAGGTAATCTGCGAAATACTAAGTCATAGCATGTTAAGTTTACATTTACACCTTTTAAATTATTTTGTTACTCTTTGGCACCTATCTTTTGCACTACCAATTGTATATTGGACATTAAAACTGTGTACTGGTCGGCGCTGAACTGTCACTTACTGTCCCTATTGTCCTGTTTTAGTAGTACTGTACTGTCTTGTGTTACACATTTGCATGTGCACTTTATGTGCACTGTATATGGTTGAAATTACAATAAAGCCACTTGAACTTTGAACTTCTTAATCTAGCATTTATTTTATATATTATAACTGTAAACTGTTATTTTGCATACTGTTATTTTATTTAATTGTCCCTCTCAGCATGGTCCTGAACACAACAAGTGCTGCTTTTATGTTTTGTTTTGGGTTCTTGTTTGCTTTTGTCATGTGCCATTCGTCCTGTCCTAGTTCTGTCTCTAATGTGTTCATCTGTTCTATGCCTTCATTTAAAAAGAAAAAAAAAAAAGAAAAAGAAAAAAAAGTTATTCTACCTTGTTGTTTCTGTTCAGTGTTGCGAAGTGTTATGTCCAGGCATTGTTTTCTAGGCCCTGTTCTGAGTGTAGTACTTCCTGGTTTTGACGCTCACCCTGTTTTCACCGTTTTATGATTATGTATTATCATAGTTTGTTGCTATTTGGCTGTGTTCTGATCCCTGTAATGGAAGGAATCTTGGATTTCGTGCCATTCTAGGTGAACTGTTTTATTATTATTATTATTATTATTATTATTATTATTATTATTATTATTTAGGTATAAAGTACATCTTTTGGAAGGGACATTACATTTATTTTCATTTGTAACATTCCACGGATTCTGATGATCTTTTCTGATTTTCTAAACCCTATAACAATAGCAAATAATATAATACGGTATTACCAATTTTAGGATTTGCTCATTTATACACAGATATACAAAGTGATTCAAGCCATTTTTAACACATCTTTGGTTAAAAAAAAGAATTTAATATATTAAATGTTTTAATTGTTTGATCTCTATGTTCTGCTGCCTCATGGCAGCTAATAAGAGTCTGACAGAAAATGAAGTCTCTGGTGCCTTGTAGAGAGAGAACATTAGCATAGAGCTACCATATAATCATGTGGTTACCATGACACGTCTGAAACAGCTTGAGGGACTTCCTTTATGGGATTTGGAACACAACTAATGAGAAGGCAAACAGATTAGATAATGAAACCTAAGTCCGGTTGTAACACCAGAGTGAAAGGCAGCAAACATACTGATTATGGCTTTTGGAGGTTAGTCTAAATGTTGTTAGTTTACTTTGGGCTGTAGTTTACTCTGGTGATATAGCATGAAACTAGTGCAGATTCTTGTTAGCTGAGTAGAAACTCCAGTAATAGTTCAAATGAAAACTAATTTTCACATTCATAGAAGTATTTAAGTAATGTCAGGTTTATCCAGGATAATCACAGGACATTTTTTTTTCTAATAATCTTAAGGTGCCAAATAGTTATGATGAAAGTAATGATGCATTGTGTAATGATGACAATGGGGTTCTGTTTGTGTGGAGGTCTGGGAAATCCATGTCAAGTTTTAATGAATACTGAGGTTCTTCTGTCAATAATATACTTTGTCATCTCTACTTTAAGAAAACATAAATATACAGTGATGAGAAAAAATATTTCTTGTGTTTTTGTGTATATCTCATATTAAATAGTTTTAGCTCTTCAAACGAAATACAACATAAAACAAAGGCAACCTGAGTAAACAGACAATACAGTTTTTATTTATTTATTTTTATTGAAGAAAAAAACATGTATCCAACACCTATCACTCATGTGAAACACTAATTGCCCCCTTAAACTTAAAATCTGATTGTGCCACCTTTAGCAGCAATAACTCCAACCAAATGCTTCCGAGTGCTGGAGATTGGTGTTTCACTTACTTCTAAGACTAGGACTTACTCCTATGCTTTGGATCATTGTCTTGCCGCATAATCCAGTTGTGTTCGAGTTTCAACTTACGGACTGAAGTCTAGACATTCTCCTTCAGGATTTTCTGCTAGAGAGGAGAATTCATGTTTCCCTCAATTATTGCATGTTCCCCAGGCCCTGAAGCAGCAAAGAATCCTAACACCATCACACTGCCACCACCATGCTTGACCATAGGTATGATGGAATTCTGTGTTTGGTTTACACCAGATGTAATGGGACTACTGTCTTCCAAACAGTTCCACTTTCAACTCTTCAGTCCACAGAATATCCTCCCAAAAGTTTTAAGGATCATCAAGGTGTGTTTTGGCACAATTCAGACGAGCCTTAATGTTCTTCTGGGTTAGAAGTGGTTTTCACCTCACCACTCTTCCATGGATGCCATTTTGTCCGGTGTCTTTCTGATAGTGGCATCATGAACAGTGACCTTTATTGATGCAAGAGAGGCCTGTAGGTCCTTTGGTGTTGTCCTGGGCTCTTTGGTGACTTCCTGGATGAGTAGTTGCTATGCTATTGGAGGAATTTTGGAAGGTCAGCCACTTCTGGGAAGGTTCACTACTGTGTTGAGTTTTTCCATTTGGAAATAATGTCTCTCACTGCTGTTCTTTGGAGTCCCAGAGCCTTTGAAATAACTTTGTGGCCCTTCAAAAACTGATGTATTTCAATCACCTTCTTCCTCATCATTTCTGGAATATCTTTCAATTTTGACATAGTGTGTTACTGGGTAAGACCTTTTAACCAACTTTATGCTGTTGAAAAAGTTCTATTTAAGTGTTTATTTGATTGAACAGGTTTTGCAGTAATCAGGCCTGGTTGCGTCTAGTCCAGCTGAATCCTATTATGAATGCCATTTCATAGATTTGGGGAAATTATTAACTATGGGGGCAAATAAATTTTCACACAGGCCCAGTTAGTATTGTATAACTTTATTGCTTCAATAAATAAAAATTGTCATTTTGTGTTTACTCAGGTTGGCTTTGTATTATCTTAGATTTTGCTTTAATTTCTGAAACAATTTAGTATGACAAATCAGGAAAATTCTTTTTCACAGCACTGTATTTTCCCTAAATGTACACTTTCTAACTTTGCTTTGATATCTGCCTGCAAAGATTATGTTTGGTAATGAGCCAGTTTAACAACTGCAGCAGAAAATTCTGTCAGTTTGCCTAAAAATGTCTAAAACCTTGCTAGTTTCTCATGCTTTCATTAAGTTTTTGGATGGTTACATGCCGTATGCAATTGACATAAGCCTAATAAACTCCTGTAACCAGATATCAGCTATGAAAATGAGAAGAGTGCTTAGAC
The DNA here is from genome assembly GCF_001660625.3 of Ictalurus punctatus. Lineage (NCBI taxonomy): Eukaryota > Metazoa > Chordata > Actinopteri > Siluriformes > Ictaluridae > Ictalurus > Ictalurus punctatus. The sequence continues at coordinate 8,856,038 of NC_030444.2, forward strand.
ACTCTGTATAGATGACAGTTTTAAAATGTTTAAATAATGTAATATAAAGACATTAATAAAAAATAAATTCAGTCAATAAAACAGAAATTACTTTTACCTCAGGAGACTGATGTGGATGATATTAATTATCAAAGTTAGATCTGATCTCACATTTTTAGCATTTTTAGTAGTAATCTAATTATTGACCTTACTCTGAGTAAGACAATATTGTGATTAAGATGTTTGCATGAGTCGCTTTTAGAATACTCCTTTCATGTTCAGGTTTTACATGTTATAGAACATAGATCGATTAACAGCACACGTCATTACGTCCCCACGTCACACCGTCTGACGTTCCCTCCAGAATTTCACGTATCAACATACAGTTCGTCTTCATTATGGTACCGTATACAGTTTTGGGTGTTTTTATTTAAAATTTTTACAAACGCTTCAAGTACGGTTAATTATTTGTCATGCTGTACGTGCAAATAGACGACTGCTTGAAACCGTGGGCTGCGTCCCAAACCGCGTACTTACCTACTACATAGTAGCCGAGATACATGTATTTCGTCTACTATAGGCCTATAGTAAGTAAGTACGCAGTTTCGGACGCAGCCGTGCTCTCTTGGTTGCTGTAAAATGGTTGAACACTGCCATGTGTGATCGTGTCCTGTTGCAAAATGCGGTGAAAACTCTCACACGACGTTAATAGTGTGATTAAGGTGTGTACATGTCTGTAATACACGTCAATAATGCGACTAAAACAGGAGTACTCCACATGTCTTAATTCCATTTGTGTTTACTTCGAGTATGACCTTAATCGGATTAAGGGCATTAAAAATTGCTGTTTACATGGTAGTCTCTTAATCAGAGTATTGTCTTAATCAGGTTAATATTGGGTTATTGTTGCCCATGTAAACGTACTGACTGATATATAACAAACTCTCAAGCTCTTAGGGCTCTAAAGTACTGAAATGCAGAACAATGGAAGTGCCCCTTTTCTTCTTCTTCCTCTTCTTCACATATCTGTTACAATTCTGCCAAGTGTAAGACACTGTCTTCCTCAAATCAGTTCTGAAGACTTAATAGTTCATGGGAAAACTTCTTACTATCCTTGTTTTACAACATTTCTTCTAATGATCTTATATTTTGGATTGCTTTCTCAGTACACTCCTCTTCAGGTTTGGTGGCTACATTTCTACAGTGAATCATCTAAACTCATTGTAATTTTAAATGGAAATAATTCACTAAACTGTGAAAAATATTAAGTGAATAAACCTTATTAAAAAGAAGAACACAGTTAAGAAGAATGCATGTTTAAACATGAAACGAATAACCTGGATAAATAAATGGGTATTTCCCATTTTTGTCCTCAACTAACATTGAGTTGTGTGGAAATGCACTTCAAGATGCTGACACTTAAAAGTGAAGTCCTTTAACCTTGGTCTAACATTGCTATCATTAGCAACTCCGCATAGCATGCTCTAAGTTTCTCACATGTTTTACTTTCAGCTGAGGTGTAGGAATTCTGCAGATGTCAGCACGTATCACCATTTCACTCAGTATTCAGAAGATAATGCCCTTGCCACTAGGCAGGAGACAAATGATTAAAGTGATTTGTGGTGACTGTAAGAGATGAGCCATCTGTTGAACACTTTGTGGTGCAACTAAGTAGACAGTTTTTCCTCAGCACTGTTTAAGCTATTCAATTTCAGTGCTGAATGAAATTACAGTTAAAGCTTGGGTTATTCGACCCAAGAACAACTTCAACGTTGATGAATACACCATGGCAAGCTGCAGCTTGTTGCAGTACACATATAGATACTTAGATAACTCAGATGTGCAATGTTTACCAATTCCAATCTTGTCAGGGTGGCTACCAGATGTCAGATAATCCAATAGTCCATTGCTGACTGTTGTATCAATAATCTGGCCCCAGTATTGGATGTCTAAGTTCACCTCAAACCAATCCTTGCTAACTGTCTAACAATCTAACCATGCTAACCAATCCTCTTCACAGATCTTTAGCTGTGTCCGGATATCCCTACTACCCTACTATACAGTAGGCGAAAAGCAGTATGCCAAATGAGTAGTATGTCCAAATTCTCAGTATTCATAAAACAGTAGGCAAGAAACACGCAGATGACCTACTGCTTCTGCTGAGATTCTGAGATGCTGAGATGATGGAACCACTGGACACTGTGGATACTGCACTATATCATAAGGCAATGGGATTGGTGCGGAAGAGCTATCAGAATCAAATATGGCACGTCGGCTCTTTTGAAGCTGACAATGCCAACATGGCGGATGTAGCACATCCAGATTGTATTCATGCTTACCACCTATACTGATCAGTACATACTGTATTAATGGTCGAGCAGTAGGTACTGAATAAAATGCAGTAGCTACTGTCACATTATGCGATTTCGGATGCAGCCTTAGTGTTATCTTCTTTCTGACATTTTTGGATTAAATTAGCAAAACCTTGAGATTGGAAAAAAAATACAGAATTAAACTGTTGTATAAATGTAGTTAAGTAGTATATATCAGGGGTATCAACTAAAATTTGGTCCAGCTACATACATTTTCTTGCTTACAAAGGCCAGGAATGGTGACAACAATTACATTTTAATGCTCAATCATTAAAACTTAGTGTTAAAAATAAGTTTGAAGTATTCATATTTTGTTTCACAGTTGTGATTCATGTTACCGCCATTGACTAGGGCCATGAACTCTGAACAGATAAGACATCTGGTTTGAAATTGATGCATAATTAAATTTTTTGTCCATTGACTTAATTATCTTTAAACATTCTATTTCTGAAACTGACTCTTTTATTTTTAAACAAGTCATGTTAGTATGCTGATCAGAGAAGGTAAATAAAATGAAAAATCTTTGAAACTCTGAACACTATCCTTTCTGTGCTAATATCTCTAGCCCTGTAGCTAGTCTCTGATCTCAGGAACAGCCATCAGCTAAATATTTTACATAAATGCTTGCTATTAGATAAGCCTCAACAGAGGTTCTGCTACAGACGCTGAGCTGGTTCATATTTAGAAAACCGGAGTCAATGAACTTCAGCTAGTTTTGTAAATATATTTATCAACTCTGCTACAGTAAATATTTTTCCAAATACTTTGTGCTGGTCATCTGAAATATTTTGGTGGGTCTGCATTCAGTTGATAACCCTTCACATATAGAATATAGCACAATCATATTTCCCAAATCTAACATTTTACCTACCAAAGATCCATTCTACCAGAGAGAATTTAAAGGCTACATAGCTTCTATGCATATACGTTCCAGCTCTTTAATGTGAGAGATGGAAATTCTAGCTTTTTGCAAAGCCATCAGTTTATAGACAGCAGGAGTGCTGTTGTTTTGAGCCTGGACCTCAAATTGGAAGTGAGCTAAATCAATAAGATCCAAAAACAACAATATTGATTTGAATCAAAAAGGCAGACAAAAATGCTGGTGATTTATGACATTGATTCCTGCAGTAAGTGCAGGATGCTCAAGAGAGAAAGGGTTAGAATACAACTGGGTGAGTTTCAACTCTTATCCTCAGAGTTTTCTCTCTGTACTGTTGTCCAGGTTTGCTGAGGTTACCTTAGCTGGCCTAGCCTGGAAGAGGACACTTCTACTGTGCAACTTTTCACTCAACTGCCTGAATAAAAACACTTGCTTTAGGTGATATTACCTGGACATTCAATTGCTTGATTACAAAACAATCAAACCCCAGGGAATCAAGCTTATACCATGATTTTGCTGGTAAACAAATAAAGTATGGCTTGGTTAGAATTCAGCAACTTGAGGACAAACCAGCAAATTACTTTCCTTCACTGACTGGAATAGACAAACTCCAATTCATTTGACTTCATGTCTCTGGCATCACTAAACTCTTACAGTATCTTGCAAGTTAAGAGGCTTAATGAGTGACAGACTATCTGGTTGAACTTAAAGGTTAGGCAGTACTTTCTGCTGACAGGCTAGCAATGGGAGCCATCATGAACTACCAGATAGCCATCTGGTAAAGACACTACATACATAGACAGGTTCCTCTTAAAACCACTTGGATCTTATTTCAGCCTTGTCGGGGTATGGCATGGTAATGTGAAATGGAACACTGGATGGATTCCACTATTCCACCATATTGGTCATCAACTGTAACATGAACTGCTAACATCTTGATCTTCTCTTTGCTGAAACATGATGCCTTCTTGCCTTTTAAGGGTCAATCTAGTCAAACCTTGATATTTATTTTTGACTAAATATCCATCTCCAATATTCTTAATTCTTTTACTTGATTCCTTTCCTTTCTTTCTACCAAATATAATGTAGCCCATCAACACACCTCCAAAGCGAGCTCTTCCACTTCAAACTGCTTCTTGGCCATGCGGTTTTCCCCAATAGCTTTATGATAGTAGATCACCATGACATCGTACTTCTTCATCACAGATTTGTAGTTTTTGTTGGTCAGTTCATGGACACGATCCTTGCCATCATACTCGGGGATGTCCAGGACTTTTACTCCCCAACAGAGAATTCCCCAGGTGAGGAGAACAACTCCAAGCCACAAGCCCCACTTCATGTTCCCGACACTTCAATCAGTAATAAAAAATCAAAATGGTTTCCTAATTTTTTTTCTTTTTTTTGCTTTGTTCCTAACGGGAGGTCACATAAACAGTTAGGAACAAGGTCCAGTCCGTGTGTCTGCCGCCCTGAAAAGAGCAGGACTGATAATTCACACGTCCTTTTAAACACACACATGCACACAAATCTTGCTTATGACTCTGGGAGGGGGTGAGGGTGAGGAGGGGTAAATTTGTTGGAGAGAAGTTGGACTTGCATAGGCAACATGATGGAAGCAGTGGAAGAAGGTATTAGCAGCATAAAATCAGACCAGGATGTGATTGGATAACTTAAATAAGGAAGGGTGGATATGTCAAAAAGGTGGGACCAAATCTGAGCACCTGTTTAAACCACCAGAGGGGTACTGGGGTAGTGAGATGGACACTGATATGGTCCCTCAAAGAGACATAGGTACAGTTGAGCCAGCGATCAAGGCAATAAGATTCCATTTCCATATTAAGTTTTGATGACCGCTTCAACCCTAACTAAAAATAAGAGCTTGCTTGGACAGTGAAAACAGGGAAGTCTGTGGCTCTCATGCCTGTGCTGATTATGCATACATTTAGCTCACAAACTCATTTGGCTCTATTCCCTTTGTAATGCAGCAAAAAAAAAAAAAAAAAAAAAAAAAAACATGTATGTAAAATTTCTATTTCATTTATAAATCCAAAGCTAAACCAAGGAGAGTTCGTGTATGTGAGCCTGAGCCAAACAAAAATGTATATACAGACTCAGAGAGCTAGATGAGGCAGTGTCAAATTTACAGTGTGTAACTGGAGACTAGAGTTATTAATAAGTTTGACATATGACCTCTGTTCTTTTATTCTGTTGACTCAAACAGATCATAGCATTTGGAGAGGTCAAGCATGGAAAGAGGTGGAGTGTAGCCAGAGGTGGGTAATACAGCCAAAAACTTACTTTATTGAAATAAAAAAAGATAAGGGACATGGAATAAGGTACTGTATGCTTCTGTGAGCTCAATGTACTGTACATGGACTCACATCTCATTTAAAGCTATGATAAAAGCCATAAGAGTGGAACAAGAGAAGCTATTATTCCTCACCTTTTTCCCACCTGTTTTTGGACAAATCTCATTTAGAGGTTGATGAAGTCCATGATGATTGATTGATTTGACTGGTCACTTGAATTGACTGGGTTCAATTCAATCAATAAAAGTTATTGATAAGCTAAACTACTATAAATAATAACTTAAAGATAAGTAGGTGAATAATATAAAGGATGTAATATATATATATATATATATATATATATATATATATATATATATATATATATATATATATATGTTTATATATATATATATAATATAAAGAACTTTAAATATTGGACTTAATGTCTTTTTTTTCCTCAACGGACATTTGAATTGCCCCACATTTATTTAATAAATAGTTAATAAAAATTAAAATAAAATGAAAACTGTATTGACCTTAAGGGGTTCCTTGGCTACACAAGAGTTGAGAGCCTCTTTTTAGAAGATATTCATAGGCACAGGAAAATTGGCCACTTGGTGTGTTGGCTGCATAGCTTCCTAGACATATCAGTAGCTTTAAAAAGATTATATATATATATATATATATATATATATATATATATATATATATATATATATATATATATATATATATATATATAATACTAAGGTTACTGAAGACATGGATAAAAACGAAACAACAGAGATTACACATAGCCCCAGTTATTATTTGCTTATTCACCTGTATTATTTCTTTACTACACCTGTAATTGCAGGTAGACTATCATTGATGGGTATGTTAGTAACACTGTTGCTATGCAGATAGTCTTTGATTAGGCTACCCACTGCGCCACCATGCCATTAGCTTCTCATGTGCTGGAAGGTATTTTTCTTCATTTTACACAGATTCTCAACTGCCAAATCGTCAGAATGGTTGATTAGGAACTACTAGCAAGTCCTCACACAGGAGGTGGTAATCAGAATATTGGTGGAATAATGCAGTAAAAAATTAATTCATACCCATCTTCTCCAAGTTTATTGATATATTGCAAATCCACATTTTATGTGTAAACCACTACATGGAAACAGTATGGTGACACATCAGTACAACAGCACCACCAATGGTCATTAAGAACAATATACAGAATTATATGAAGAAGCAAGGTTGGGGGTGATTTCTTTCTAACCCCAGCTGTACATTCATGCAGCCTATCAAAGATAGTCATGCCAGGTGATTCCACAGAGTGAAACACCCCTTAAATCTGATTTCAAATTTAAATTTCAGTAGCAGTGATTGAGAAAGCACATGTGAAACACAGTTGCAGGTATAATGAATATGAATCCATCCATCCATCTTCTATACCGCTTATCCTTCTTCAGTGTCACGGGGGAACCTGGAGGCTATCCCAGGGAACATCGGGCACGAGGCAGGGCACACCCTGGACAGGGTGCCAATCCATCGCAGGGCACACTCACATACACATTCACACACCCATTCATACACTACAGACACTTTGGACATATGAATATGAATTAGATGGATTATTTACTATGTCATCCTTTGTAGGTAGACTGAGCACACATTGTCTAGTCAAAGTACAAATTACACATGTCTAGTGTGTGTGTGTGTGTGTGTGTGTGTGTGTGTGTGTGTGTGTGTGTGTGTGTGTGTGTGTGTGCAATGAGATCTCATGATGTGATGCATTACTCAACTCTAATAGTTTGTCAAGCTACTGTTAGTTAATAGATTTTTAATATCAGATTTTAATAATATTAATATCATCATCACCACTTTAAACTATGCATAATGTTGCAAGTAATGCCATATTGCTTATTTAGGTTAATCATATTCCTAAATGTGTACAACACCAATATTAATCAACTTATCATTTGCTGAAGGTGAGAATACATTGAAATATTATCAAAAACAAAGATCAAGGAATTTTTTTTTTTTTTTTTTTTTTTTTTTTTGGGGGCAAGCACCGACATTCAGATTTCTATTAATGCATTCATTTCATGTGGATACATAAGAGGCTATGCAGAACATCTAGAAAGTAAATATCTAGTGCAGCTATTGATCTCATTTTATCAGAAAAACAGCAGTAACAGTGAATTGGAAAGTGGAATTTAGATCTCATAAATAAATCCCACAATCCTACACCCATATGCAAAGCATGAAAGGAAGAAAAGAAAAAAACGAGTAGGAGTGATGGAAACAAGATCTGTATATCAATCCCTATATACTGTGGATGAAAAAGAATCAAGGAAGTAACTTCAGTGTACTTTAGTCATCGTTTGCAAACATGCAACAAGCAGGCCCACTCTACAGCGCCCTCACATGGCAGAGCCCAAAACAGACCACTTTCCAACTTTTACCTGTATATTTGTGCATCGTTGTGTGTGTGTGTGTGTGTGTGTGTGTGTGTGTGTGTGTGTGTGTGTGTTTGCCCGCACATGTTTGTGTGTGTGTGTGTGTGTGTGTGTGTGTGTGTGTGTGTGTGTGTGCGTGCGTGTGTGTTTGTGTGTGTGTGTGTGTGTTTGCTCGCACATGTTTGTGAGTAGGTGGCTATGTGGGTGTTCTGTTTTCTTGTGTGCAGCATTTTTCATCTCTTAATCTCTGTTTATGCTTGAGACCAGCATTTTTCTGAACCTACATATGGACTGTGAACTAAAACCAGATAGCACCAAAGCAATGAAAATTACTGTACCTGACTGCAGGTGCAAAGGAACAGAGGAAAAGGAATACGGAGAGAGAGTGAGAGAGCGAGAGAGAGAGAGAGAGAGAGAGAGAGAGAGAGAGAGAGAGAGAGAGAGAGAATAAATTGCACACCTAAAATCCAAAGAGCTTATTAAGCGAATCAATGGTCGTGACCATGATGTTGCATTTCAACTCCAGGGAGATAGCTTCTGTTTGTACCAGAATGTTCGATCTTTTATCTTTGCTTTACATGAATGCATTAAAATGCTTATCAGTAAATAAACATCAAAACTATTATTATGACATGCTTACCACACTTTTATTTAAAGTTTACCTATCCTGAACATGAACATGAAAATCAACCATATCCTTGGTAAACCTTTACTATTGACGATTGGTTTACCTCACACATCTGTCTTCTATTGTAATCATACTTTTATTTCATTTCTAATTGTAATTTCTCTTGCATCCTCAGGATGATCAGTATGGATGGTCCTGGGTTCTTGTAAAGCTGTGTTGTGATCATTTGTTAATTTAAGTATGTTTAAAAGGATGTTAAAAAGTAGCCATATGCCAGTAAAATGGAAATACTGATTGGATGCACAATACTTGAAGACATAGGAGCCAGGTGGGTTGATCTATTAAGCAGTCTTTTTAGCTTTACTGTTAGGCACTAAATAGTGCTTTTCAGATGCTCGATTTCAGATAATCAAACATAAATAGAACAGTTTTCTTGTGCTTTTAGCTAGCTTAGTCTCTGCAGGGTTTCCATCTTTCTCTGGGCAACATGTTGACAAAAATACAGGCACATATTTAGGCTTCTGTAAATAACACACAAGTGTAGAGAATCACTCATTATATGCTCACTGCCTCCAACCCCTCATTCTCTCTGAAGAAAATTAGTACCCATGAGGAATCAAAAGTCCAAGGGCTGAAGTTTGACCTGATCCATAATCCTCCTACCTGGGCTGAGTCGAAGTAAAGGTCCAGGGGTGGAAACATCTCAGTGTGTTTCAGGTTGGATAACAGTGTTGATGAAAATTTTGGTATTGCATGGCTAATGGGTTAAGGGTTATGGTTATAGAAGGCATTGGTTCAGGTCCAGCTCTACCCCTGCAATTTTGGTTCTGCTGCTCAAGCACACCGCTATTGACACAACACCAGACGCACCCTGCCATTGATTACCCACCCTAGTGAGAGAGAAAATCCACCACAGCCTGTTTTTTGTGCAATCAGTTATGTCCTGGTGATGTCCAAATAATTAGGCACAAACCTGCAATAATGGGAACAGCCAGCCCCAAGCACTGTCTCACCTCTTTTTTGGTCTTGGGTCTCAAGCAGGCTGAAATTATTAAATTGAGAACCCATCTGACCATGCCCCAATAGGAAGCCCTGACAACATCCTTCTACCCACCCAAAAGCATACTTTTTAGTGTTTGCTGTGAGTTCGGCCCATCTCAGGGATTTCAGGATAGTTCCCAAATGCTGTGCCACTGCTAGCCATTTCTATAGATAATTATATTATTAAAAAGGCATACAAGCTGAACGTAATTTTGTCCATGAATTGTTGAAATGACCCTTGAACAAGCAGAAAGGTTGTTACAAATTGGTGTAATCCATTTGGATACTGGAGAAAAAACTGTCAAAGGAATCTGCCAGTAACCCTTACTCAAGGGTCCTTACTCAAATCGAGTGTTGAATAAAAGAGAGTTGTGCTCAACTGATTAAGCAGTTCATCAATGCACAGCAATGGAAAGCATCAAACTGCAACACTGCACTGACTTTTCTAAAGGCTGCTGGCCCAAATTTAGCCTATTACCCAAAGACACTTAAAATTCAACATAGAAGCAAATACTCACATCTGTGAACCCAGTTGGAGATAGAAAAAAAGACACCAGCCGTGAGTGAGAAGAAGCAAGGGTCCAGATTTATTGGTTCCATTCCACCACACGAGATCCACACCGATGAGAATTCTCAGAAGTGATCTGACACCTGGAGCTCAAGCTCCAGTATTTATACTGTATTTACACAGTAGATAACCAATATATTTCAGAAAGACTATGATATCAATACCAATAGGGTTAAAAAAAGAGCTCATCTACATTACCATTTTGTTTTGAAAGAAGCTTATCAAATCTACCATTATGTTTTGAAAGAGGACTTTCTGGATACCATTATGTTTTGAAAGAGGACTTTCTGGATACCATTAGGATCGAAAGTGGGAGAGAGACAAAACAATTTAGAGAGACCTTGGTCTCACTCGCGGAGGCAGCTTGACTCAGCTACCCTTATAAATGGCTACTCATGGTTTTCTCTTAAAATTAAGGCCTTCCTTGCGAAACAAGAATCTTTATCATCTGAATTATGAGTAAGTTTCTTTTACATTTTTCTGTATTTATGGTTTATAATTTACTTTCATATTTGCTCTATACCTCTATTTTCTATATAGTTATACTGCTTGCAAATGGTTTACTGTACTTCCTACTTCATAATATCATTATATTACCCTTCTAATATCCTACATATCCTACTACTCTTTATATTACCCTTATAATATCTTAATGCTCCTTTTTATTATTCTTATAAAGTTATAATGTTATGTGTGTGTGTGTGAGAGAGAGAGAGAGAGAGTGTGTGTGCGTGGGTGTTATGTCTGCACGCCTGCCCTTGACTGTACGAGAGTGTGTGTGTTTCTCAGCCTGCACGCCTCAGTTCTTATATTTCTCTATGACTAATAAACCATAGTGTGTTTACTCTTAAAAGATCTTAAAGTGTGAATCCAATTCGTCAATATCCGCCTAATACCGCTTCTGTGTGTCTAGGTGCCCGTCGTCATTTTTCCTTCTCTCCTTTACTGGAGGGGCTGGATTTGAATCTGACCATTCTTCTCTCTTCTCACCTGTCAGTCCGCTGTACTCTCAGTGGTCTCCTTATTTCTCCTTTGCTGACTATCCCATGTCACCAGGACACACCCCATTTTCTTCCCCCTACCGCTCTCCCCAAGATTACGCACCCACCAGTCTTGTGAATTTTCAATAAAATTACATATTACTCATACTAGGTCTCCCTCATGTTTATTTCATGTCACTTTTATCCAAAACAAGACCTCTGGACCAGTTCACTGTGGAAACTAGGACCACAGTGCTGTTCCAATCTCTATGGATCTCCTTGATTCCTCCCATGTCAGTCATACCCTGGAGTTCTTCCTGAACCACTTTTTTGTGTTCAGGTAATCTGTAGGGATGGCTGCATACAACCATTTCCCATTTCAATGTGGTCTTCTATGTAGTTAGTGAAAACAAGTAGTTTCACGTACCGTAGAGAATACGGAAGCAGATGCAGGTGACAGATTCAGGCAGTATAATCCAGAGGAGTAGTCAAAGTTCGTAGTCGAGAAACATTCGAGGGTCACGCAATCATGCAAACAAAACAAAATGTGGAAAGACAGAAATCGAGGTTGGGGGACGTAAGCAATGGTCAAAGTCACTTTGCAATAAACACCGTAGAAAAGGCTTGGATAACAACAGAGAAACAAATCAGCTGAACGTTTATTTCGCAAAGTCTGCATGCATACAAAGTATCTTATATGCTGTGGTGAGAGGGTGGTAATGATTGGCTGCAGGTGTGTGTGATCAGAACTCCAGGGAAGGTGAGCGCAAGTGGGAAATGTAGTTCTCAGCGGCCATGTTTGAAGTAAGTGTTCCTTCTCGGGAAACCGAGTCGTGGCTGGGATGAGATATGACAGAATGGCCCCCCAAAAGGCTCACTCTGGGAGCAGAGTCCTTTCTGGGTTTCCCCCGAGGTCGTGGACCGGGAAGTTCAGGGTGAGCTGCATGGAAGTCCTTACAGAGCTGTGGGTCCAGGATGTCTTGCGTCGGAATCCAGTATTGTTCTTCTGGTCCGTAGCCCTCCCACTCAACTAAAACCCCTCCTGCGCCTAGAGTTGAGGATATTCTTGATTCAATTCAATTCAATTCAATTTTATTTGTACAGCACTTTTTACAATAGACATTGTCTCAAAGCAGCTTTACAGAAATCAAGTATGCAGGTTGCCCATCGATCTCCAGTGGTACAGGAGGGGTTTCGGAGGGCACCTCCATGGCTAGAGGTCCTGTGATAACGGGCTTAAGTCGTGACACATTTAAGGAGGGGGCTATGCGACTGTGTTGAGGTAATTCCAGACGGTAGGTGACCTCATTGATTTGTTTTAGGATCTTGAATGGCCCCGTGTATCTTGGGGTGAGTTTTTTGCAGACATGTGGTTGTCTCAAGTCCCTTGTGGACAACCAAACCCTATCGCCAGGCTGGTAATGTGGATGCTCACTGCGGCGGCGATCAGCTCTACACTTGTAGGTGTGTGCTGTCTGTCTCAGGCGCTGGTGTGTGTTGGACCAAACGTGTTTGCTCCTCTGGAACTACTGATCCACTGCTGGTGATTCTGTGGGAGTCGCATTCCAAGGAATCAGTGGGGGTTGGTAACCTAGTATGCACTGAAATGGTGTGAGGCCCGTGGCTGAGTGTTGTAGTGAATTTTGTGTGTACTCGGCCCACGGGAGGAATCTGCTCCAATCCTCGGGATTTGAGGTACAGAATGTCCTAAGGAACCGGTTTAATTCCTGGTTGACTCGTTCCACTTGGCCGTTAGCTTGTAGGTGATAACCAGATGTGAGATTGGCGGTGATCCCCATTTTTTTCCATAAAACTGGACCATTCCCTGGATGTGAAGTGAGGTCCTCGATCACTGACTATTTCCTCTGGGATGCCAAAGTACCTGAATACATGCTGAAATAGTAATTCGGCTGTCATGAATGCGGTGGGCAGGGCGTCTAGTGGAACGAGCCTTACTGGCTTAGAAAATTGGTCCACTGTTACTAGAATGGTTGTGTTACCTTGGGACTTGGGTAGATCTGTAACAAAGTCAATAGAGATATGTGACCATGGGCGTTCTGGTACGGGTAGAGGTTTGAGCTTGCCAGCAGGAAGTGTCCGTGGTACTTTACTCTGATCACATGATGAACATGATGCCACCACTCTGTGTATCTCTCTCTCATATTAGGCCACCAGTACTTTTCCCATAACAGATGGTAGGTGCGTTGTGCCCCTGGGTGACCTGTGCAAACCACCGTGTGGGCCCAGACGATGAGTTCCTGTCAGTACCATTCAGGCATGAATCATCTTCCCAAAGGGCATGTTTCTGGAACTTGTGACTGGGGAATGTTCTCTAGCGCTTGATCCAGCTCCCACTCCAGGGCACTAATAATACATGAGGGTGGTAAGATGTATTCTTCGTTGTTCCTCAGAACCTCAGTGTTGTCCAGAAGAGACAGGGCGTCAGCCTTAGTATTCTTGGATCCGGGTCGGTATGACAGGGTGAACTGGAACCTGGTGAAAAACAGTGACCATCGGGCTTGACGGGGTGACAACCTCTTTGCAGTACGTAGATAAGTTCTTGTGATTAGTGAATATGATGAAAGTGTGTAGCTCCCTCCAGCCAGTGTCGCCATTCTTCCAGGGCTAGCTTAACAGCCAAAAGTTCTCTATTACCCACATTGTATTTTCTTTTGGCAGGTGATAGTTTACGTGAAAAGAATGCCACAGGATGGAGTTTGGCCTCTCTCCGAAACGCTGTGAGAGAACAGCTCCTACGGCTCTCTCTGATGCATCGACCTCAACCACAAATGGTTTGGGTGGGTCTGGGTGCTTGATAATGGGAGCGTTTGTTAAGGCCTTCTTCAGCTGATCTAGGGCTGCTTGGGCAGCTGGGTTCCATGGCAGGCGTTTAGGCTTTCCTTTCAAAAAGGACGTCAGTGGGTTTGCTGTGGAGCTGAAATTTCTGATGAACCTTCTGTAGAACTTGGTAAAACCCAGGAATCTCTGTAGCTCCTTCATGGTTGCAGGCGTAGGCCAGTCTACTACTGCTTTCACTTTTACTTGGTCCATGGTAACCCCCTCAGGGCTGATGATGTACCCCAGAAAGGAAATGGTGTCCTTAAGGAACTCACACTTTTCGGCTTTGATGTAAAGCTGGTGCTGGAGTAATCTTTGCAGGACTTTACGGGCATGGTGAACATGCTCCTCCTTGGAACTGGAATAGACAAATATCGTCGATGTACGTGATTACATTACGTCCCAGCATGTCCCTTAAGACATTGTTGATTAGACACTGGAAGACAGAGGGAGCGCTAGAAAGCCCATACGGCATTACCAGGTATTCCTAGTGCCAAGAGGTGGTGCTAAAACCCGTCTTCCACTCGTCTCCCTCTCTGATCCGGACCAGGTTGCATGCACTGCGGAGGTCCAGCTTTGTGAAGATGGTGGCAGCGCGAAGTTGTTTTAGAGCAACTGGTACTAACGGAAGAGGGTTAGCGATACTTGATACAGCATTGGTTTAAACCCCTGTAGTCTATGCATGGTCTTAGCCCTCCTCGCTTCTTCTCCACAAAGAAGAATCCTGCGGAGGCAGGGGACGTAGAAGGTCTTATGTAACCCTGTTGTAGTGCCTCTTGGATGTACTCCTCCATAGCTCTCTGTTCAGTCTGTGATAGTGGGTAAACCCTTCCTCGGGATGGCGTAGTTCCCAGAAGCAGATCAATGGTGCAGTTGTAGGGCCGATGAGGTGGTAATCCACTAGCCTTTTCTTTGCTAAACGCCTCGCTGAGGTCCTGGTATTCAGTGGGAATGTGGACTGTGGAGGTTTTGTTTGGGCTCTCGATGGAGGTGGTTGCTAGCGTGATCACGGGTGTCTGAAGACAATGGTTGATCCAATGGGGGGACTAGTGCGTGATCTCCTTGTGAGTCCAGGAAATAATTGGGTTGTGGTGTTCTAACCAGGGGAGGCCTAGCACCACTGGATGTCTGGCAGACACCGTGACATAGAACACCATGCTCTCCTAATGGAGTGCGCTGGTCCGGAGGTTGAGTGGTTCAGTACAATGCGTGATGAACACCCCCCCCCCCCCCCCCCCCAATGGGGGCCCTATCAATGGTGTGATTAGTGGACGAATGGGGATGTTGTGCTGCTGTATGGTGGTCTGGTCAATAAAAATCCCTGCTGCTCGTGAGTCACTCAGTGCTTCTAAGGTACAGCACAGTCCTGAATATTCTACTATGACAGGTAGCAAGAATGCAGATTGAACTACGCTCTGGGTTAAAGGACCCAAACTCACCCCTGGCTGATGTAGCTTAGCCGTTCCATTGTTTCCTACATCATGGCATTGCTTGAGAGGGCATTGTCTGACGAAGTGCTTCTCCTCACCGCAGTAGAAGCAACGAAGCTTGTGACGCCGTCTCTCTCTCCCCTCCGTATTAACCCGCGCCCATCCCAGCTGCATGGGTTCAGCGGGGAGACTTGGCACCGCAATATCCGCCTTGCTGCATACTGGGCGGTGGCTCTGTAGCAGGCGGTCTAGGCGAATAGCCAGACTAATAAGTGAATCTAGAGTTAGCTGATCATCGCGACATGCCAGTTTTGTCACTATATCTGGGTTCAATCCCTGGTGAAACATAGTCTTGAGGGCGGGTTGGTTCCATCCACTCCTGGCCGCGACAGTACGAAACTCTAAAGCATAATCCGCTACGCAGCGTGTCCCTTGCTTCAGGGTCAGTAGTTCCTCCCTGGTCTCCCGGTTGTCTGGAGAGTGATCAAAGACGATCCGAAACTGCTCCGTCAGTTGATCCATGGTAGTGATGGTGCTGTCTCCCTGTTCCCATTCCTCCGTGGCCCAGAGCAAAGCTCTCCCGGTCAGTAGCTCCATGAAATGGATCATTTTCCGACTCTCCGGCATGCCTGGGTAGCTGGAGAAAAACAGGGAGCACTGGAGGAGGAAACCCCGGCAGCGTGCCGGATCTCCGTCGTATTTCTCCCGCGCCGGTATGGGAGGAAAATGCGTAGTCGTCCGTGTAGTGGTGATCCATCACCACTAAACCTGATTGAGAAATCTACATCAATTATACATACACTGATTATTAGCATTATCAGTCTTTACCATATGGTATAACACTTTTCTGGTCTAGTACCATGTGAAAATGATAGAAGCACCCACACAGCTAGGCTGCCAAATTGTAGCTTCAATGTTTTACAACTTCTCAAGTAAAAGCCACTACCACTTACAAATGGCTAGCCAAAAAATTAAAGCATGGCACTTCCACTACCCTTAATTCACTCTCTGGAATGCTTCTGCTATGAACCAAGCTGCAGGGGGGAAGAGGCACTTGCACATGGCAGTGGTACATGTTGGGGTTTGTTGATGTCTGAAATGTCTCATGGTACCTGGCGTTCATCCTTGCTCATCCTCTGCCAGTCTGTGGGATTATTGTAGAGACACACACCATCGCCCACTGGCCTTATGAGAGCCAAAAAGGCACTAAGAGATGTCTGAGGTGCTCAGTGTTTGGGGCTAGACAAGCTGTTGACAGACTTTGGTGCCAGGATGAGAGGCATGTGGGCTAGAAAATCAGCAACAAAAAAAAGCTTTCAGAAGGTTTTGCACATAAGTGTGCTCGGTTCTGCTTATAATTCTTTGTCAGTATTTCAGGAATAATCCTGTTGCTGAGCAACTGCAGCCCTAATAGATGGCAGTCCATGGGAGATGAATCAATTTGGAGGGGATTTTTTTTTTTCATGCTTGTGTTTACAGATTTGTATAGCTACTGTCCCACTTTAAAAGTCTTAGTCTTGGGCTTCCAGTAACTCTGTCAATATTATGTGATTTTTCATTATTGTAGAAAAAAATTTTTTTTGCAACTATTTGAAAGTAAGTGTGAGTAACAACTGTAATGGCAGCCATTTTGCCCACAGTCCATATAGCTCAGTGAGCCTAAGAGCAGGGTACCAGAGCAAAGCAGTATGGCTTCACAATCTACTTGAGTTGGTAATTATGGTATGACATGAATCCAGAGAAGCTGTAAATAACTAGAGGTTGGTAAAGGCCATTAATTCGTCTATTAGCATGGTGAGATGGCACAGAAAGACCTGCTTGCTTGCTTTTAGGTGTGTTTAGTTGGATGACTTGCCTGATAAACCTATTTACAACAGAATACACTCATAAGGCTAGCACACACACATCCACAAACACACACACACACACAAACACACACACACACATGCTTTATATATGAATGCAATAATTTGGCTCAACGGAGTCATTAGGATCTACAGTATGTGCAGAGATTTATTAAATCACAATCCAGAATTGTAAACATTAAGCAGACAGTGGTCATACACAATAATGGCATCAAACATCAAACCAACAAGGTGAGTCCAAAGTGTAATGAAACAGATTGTAGTAAAACAGTCAAGGCACAGGAAACAAATAGAAAAGCGAGGCTTAGAACTTACCCAATTTAAGAGAAAGGATTTGCATTTAACCATTGCATGACTGGGCTTTATATAATACAGTCCCCTCTTAAAAAGTATTGAAACAGCAAGGCCAATTCTTTTGTTTTTGCTGTACACTGAAAACATTTGAATTTGCGACCAAGAGGTGAATATGACACAATATATCAGAATTTCAACTTTCATTTCCTGATATTTAAATCTAGATGTGTTAAACAACTTAGAACATGGAACCTTTGGTGCAGACCAATATTTAGGTGTACAAAAGTATTGGAACAGGTTAAAGTAAATAACACTTAATATTTGCTTGCATATCCCTTGCTTTCAATAACTCTATCAAGCTGGCAACTCACTGACATCACCAAACTGTTGCACTCTTCTTTGGTGTTGCTTTTCCAGGCTTTTACTGCAGCTTCTTTTAGTTGTTCTTTGTTTTGGGGGCTTTCTCTCTTTTTGGTTTCCTCTTCAGGAGGTGAAATGCATGTTCAGTTGGGTTAAAGTCTGATAATTGACCTGGCCAGTCTAAAACCTTCCACTTTTCCCCCCTGATGTTGTGTTAGCAGTGAGTTTTGTGGCACTGTCTTGCTGTATGATGAAGTTTCTCTGAAATTGATTGGATGCATTTCTCTGTAAATTGGCAGACAGAATGTTTCTGTAGACATCAGAATCAATTCAGCTGGTACCATTAGGAGTTGCATCATCAATAAAGATTAGTGAGCCCATTCCAGAAGCAGCCATGCAGCCATGATTTCTGAGCTCGTATGTTTTGGATTATGAGCAGATCCTTTCTTTCTCCATACTTTGGCCTTTCCATCACTTCAGCAGATGCTAATCTTGAACTACTAGAACTTTTATGGCTCATCTCTGTATTTCTCTGTGAATTCCAATCTGGCTTTCCGATTCTTACTGCTGTTCAGAGTTTTGCATCTTGTGGTATGGCTGCTATATTTTTGCTCTCGAAGTCTTCTTGTCTTGATTGTGATACCTTCACCCCTGCCCTGTAGAGGTTGTTGGTGATATTATTGACTGTTGTTTTGAGGTTTTGTTAATAGCTCTCACAATGTTTTGCCATCAAGTGCTGTTATTTTCCTTGGCTGACCTGTTAAATGTCTGGTTGTTAGTACACCTGTGGTGTATCGATAGATTTTCCCCTCTTTTCTCAGCTTCAAAATTACTTGACAACTCTCTAGTATTCATGTTGGTTTATCTTTTTAAACAACAAATCCAGACATCACATGCAAAATCCGGGGCATTTTTAAATGTATTTTATTCATTTTAGTTTGCAACCTTCCCACAATATTTTGTAAAAAATATATATTGGTTATACACGATATAACCAAAAATATGTGCACACTTGACCATTCAGACATTCAGAGCTACTTAACTGTTTAAACAATCAATCTAACAATGCACACCTGGGCAACAATAAACACCTGTCAGTCACATGTTCCAATATTTTTGATAACTTGAAAAGTTAATGAGTCCAAACAAATGGTGCCAAGTTGTTTAACACATCTACATGTATATGGAAATATATGGAAAGAAAAGCTGAAATTCTGATCTATCTCATATTCATCTTTTGATCACATATCCAAATGTCATCAGAGTACAGCAAAAACAAAAGAATTAGCCTTGCCATTAAGAAACTTTTAGAATTTTCTAGAATCGCTAGAATTCAGGAAATGGTGACCTCTTTTGTCGAGGAGGGGGACTTTCCTGGGCTGTTGTGACAATGACCATACACACATTTCTATGTAACAGCTCATTTCTGATTACAGCTACAGTTTACCATGATATTCATGTTTTAATATTGATGTAAAATATAAATCAACATTTGGACAAGCAGTGGATGTTTTTATGAGCAGAATTTAAATAAAAGATTCAAATTGTAACAACTATGAAACACCTAACATTGTGAAGACAAACATCATGGTAAATCACATTCATCATGTGACACCGCTTCTTTGCATCGCTCCGCAGGGTGTCAGGAAGTGAAAGCCGCTCTAGCACCAGACAAAGAGGGTTTGAAATGACTCTGCATTTTCTTTGTTACTTTTTCAGTTGATGCACTCCCCATTCAGACACACACACACACACACACACACACACACACACACACACACACACACACACACACATTTGCCTTACTATCCATGTGTTCTTTCCATTAAAATAAGTAACTATTAATGCAACTAATTAACACAGTGTCTAAAAGGAAACCTTTGGGTGCTTAAAAAAAAAGTGCAGTTTTTTGGAAAAACAGCAGTCTCGTGGGAAACAGCCAAATATCCCCACGGGGTCAAAACTGTCGGATATTTCTATCCTTGTTGGGACATTTGATATAAGATATACAGATTGCTATTAATGTTGCTATTAATCTAAAATCTCTACCAAAATAATTCAGCTATTTTATTCATTTAAAGCTTATTGTTTCGAAACAGCCCCAATGTCAGTCAAATTTCCATTTCTGAGAGAGAGATAGAGAGAGAGAGCGAGAGAGAGAGAGAGAGAGAGAGAGAGAGAGAGAGAGAGAGAGAGAGAGAGAGAGAGATTCATGCCTGCATACAACAAACAGTTCTTTCAGAGAAAGAGACATCACAGAGTGTGTGCAAGGGAGAGGAACATTCCAGAACATCAGATGACACACAGGCATGTGCTCTCACTCGCTCTATCTTTTGCCCCATCCCATTTTCGTCTTTCTCATACATTGTTAATAAAAACACATTCACACAAAATACCTATTAATCTTTTAAGATAGACTCAACCAAGAATATGAATGCTCTTTTTCATGTTTCCTATCTCCTACCAGTTTTATTTCTTAAGCACTTTCCTCTACTTTCTGCCAATTAAATGATCTTGTGATGGAGAGGAAATGACTTCCCCCATTATACAGTGCTGTGAAAAAATATTTGCTCCATCCTGATTTCTTCTGTTTTTGTGTATATCTCATACTAAATTGTTTCAGAAATTAAAACAAAATCTAAGATAAAACAAAGGCAGCCTGAGTAAACACAAAATGCAGTTTTTAAATGATAATGTTATTTATTGACACAAAAAAATGTACTCAATAGCAACTGGGCCTGTGTGAAAATGTATGTGCCCCCATAGTTATTATTTCCCCAAATCTATGAAACTGCATTCATAATGGGGTTCAGCTGGACTAGACACAACCAGGCCTGATTACTGTAAACCCTGTTCAATCAAATCAACACTTAAATAAAACTGTTTCAACAGCATGAAGTTGGTTAAAAGGTCTTACCCAATAAAATACTATGCCAAAATGGAAAGAAATT
The DNA here is from genome assembly GCF_001660625.3 of Ictalurus punctatus. Taxonomy (NCBI): domain Eukaryota; kingdom Metazoa; phylum Chordata; class Actinopteri; order Siluriformes; family Ictaluridae; genus Ictalurus; species Ictalurus punctatus. Next base: position 8,876,965 of record NC_030444.2, read on the forward strand.
CCAGACATGATGAGGAAGAAGATGATTGAAATGCATCAGTCTGGGAAGGGTTACAGAGCTATTCCAAAGGCTCTGGGACTCCATAGAACTACAGTGAGAGACATAATCAATAGTGAACCTTCCCAGAAGTGGCTGACCTTCCAAAATTTCTCCAAGAGTACAGCAACTACTCATCCAGGAAGTCACAAAAGAGCCAATAACAACATCAAAGGACCTACAGGCCTCTCTTGCATCAATGAAGTTCACTATTCATGACTCCACTATCAGAAAAACACTGGGCAAAAATGGCATCCATGGAAGAGTGGTGAGGTGAAAACCACTGCTAACCCAGAAGAACATTAAGGCTCGTCTGAATTTTGCCAAAACACACCTTGATGATCCTCAAACCTTTTGGGAGAATGTTCTGTGGACTGATGAGTTGAAAGTGGAACTGTTTGGAAGACAGGGGTCCCGTTACATCTGGTGTAAACCAAACACAGAATTCCACAAAAAGAATATCATATATACAGTCATGCATGGTGGTGGAACTGTGATGGTGTGGGGATGCTTTGCTGCTTTAGGGCCTGGGAAACTTGCAATAATTGAGGAAAACATGAATTCTACTCTCTAGCAGAAAATCGTAAAGGAGAATGTCCGGTCTTTAGTCCGTAAGTTGAAACTCAAGCGCAACTGGATTATGCAGCAAGATAATGTTCCAAAGCATAGGAGTACTCCTCCTAGAAGTAAGTGAAAGACTGATCTCCAGTTGTCAGAAGCGTTAAGTTTCAGTTACTGCTGTTAAAGCTGGCACAACCAGATTTTAAGTTTAAGGGGGCAATTTGTTTTTTCACATGGGTGTCAGGTGCTGGATAATTTTTTTTGCTTCAATAAAATAATAATAAAATAATAAAAACTGTATTGTGTGTTTACTCAGGTCGTTTGAAGATCTAAAACTATTTAGCATTAGATATACACAAAAATGGAAGAAATCAGGATGGGGCAAATACTTTTTCAGAGCACTGTAATCTCTCTTGCTTTCTCCTGAAGTTCTCCTCTCATGTTTTCTTACAAGAGCGTTCCTAATTTCGAGGTAGGCAAGCTTTTAGGTAAGCTTTTGCAGTGTGCATACATTATTACAGAGCTTAGGTTACTCTTCTTTGGCCTTGCAACTACAAATAAGAGCAAACTTTGATTGCTTCACTTCCTTGCTTAGGAATAAATGTGAATTGTGTTCCACCTGTCTCTAAAAACTTCCAGGTCTGGTGCTGGATTTTTTTTGTACTCTATCCCTAAGCGCTTTCTTATTTTCATCCCCTTCTCCAGTTCTATGAAATGTCAGTATTTTCTGTTTCAGGCCTTCTGGTGGTTGTTTTCCCAATCCCACTGTTTCTTGACTGCTCATAGCAAAAGTGTGAGAGTTTAAGCCTGTTTGAACTATTCAAACCTTAAATAATACTTATCACTGTAATAATTACTTAATAATAACTGCTGAAAGACTCCATTTTTGCATAAACTGTTAAATTAAAGGATCTTTTTTAAATACTTTTATTTGGAGAATCAAGTAATTTAACCATGTAAATTGCAGACATTTGTACTCAATTAGGAAGAAAAAATAAAAAAGAAACACTGTCTTATGGGCAGTGTTAATACTATGCAATGATCTCTAAGCTGATATCATACCAGTGAATTATACCTAACATCCTACCTTCATCTCACTTATTAGCATTATAAACTGTATACACAACTACTGTTTAAAACAGGGTGTGCTGTTACAGAAAAATAATAAATTCTGCAACAGTGTGATGTAGCCTGATATGAAGCGGAGTTACTATTACCACCCCAAAGTTGAATATTTTCCAGTGTCAGTATGTCCTAAAATGTTTTATTCCTTTTACAAAACAGCCATTTGCCAAAGATTACAACTGTTATTAATTACAGATGATGTCTGTGGCAGCAGGAGCATGGTCAAGCATCTGCTGTGGTTAGAGAGGAGGCGGGTGGACTGGCAGGTAATGTGTGATGATTCTCACTTGTGCCTTATTACAGATAGGCGACTAATGTGTGTTTCTCTGTGTTTTCAGGAACACAACCAGAGAGAGAGAGAGAGAGTGCCATTGTTGGCAACACACACGCACACACACAAACACACTCACAGAGCATGAATTTGGACCTTGAACTTGAACCAGGTGAAAGCTGAAAAGTTAATAAAGGCCCCTTTTCAGTTGGGTGGTTTTTTTTTTGTTTGTTTGTTTGTTTTTGTTTTGTTTTTTTGTGCACTGAAAAGCATTGTGAAAATGAAATGTTTAACTTTGTTAAAAAATTTTAATATTTCCCAAGTCCTCCTTCCCACCCATACATTCCCAGGCTCTACAATGTAATACTTTAAACCCATTTATAAATAGATTTAATGTTGGGCAAATTCATCCGCAAAGTTTCATTATCACTTACATTCTAGCAGCTCATTCCCTCATCAGCCTCTCTTTCTTTCTCTCTCTTCAAGCTTTTCATGTTACTGTGATAAGGGCCTGAAGACTTTCCTGTGTTGTAAAACTTAAAGGGACAGATTTATCTCTGACTGCAAAGCACTAACACTGGAGGTTCTTTCCAAAAATGCCACATAAATGTCTCATCACAAAAAACAACACCATATCAACAGTTTGTGCCCCTCTGAAAGTTGTTACGATTATAATAAAGATTATGTATTAGAACAAATGCATTAATATAAACCTGGCAGTGGGAACTCTTGTCAGAGCTTCTGTTAAGGAAAGTTAATCAATACCTTCTGACGAGTCAGAATTGAGTCAAACAGAGTATTATTCTTTCTTATTTTCCTGTTCTTGTCCTTGAACTCTTGGTTCTTGACGTGTGTGTGTGTGTGTGTGTGTGTGTGTGTGTGTGTGCGCGCGTGTGTGTGTGTGTGTGTGTGTGTGCGTGTGTGTGTGTGTGTGTGTGTGTGTGTGTATTACAACCAACCAAAACAAAATATGACAATAATGGTTTGGTAGTTCAGCCAAAAAAAGCTGCACTACACACTTAATAAGACACGTGGTCAAAACCTGGAGCTGTGTTTTATATAGTTGCACAACAGCAGCAGCTCTCATTTAGTGAGTGCCTCAAGGGCTTCAATTAATCAGCATTACAACAGTCCAATCCCTCCACCTTCCCTGAGAGCTATACTTCATTAGATGCAACCCAGAGAGACACAAGCTCAAGCACACACAAATCTCAGTCTATCACTCACTCTTATCAAATAGAGAAACAAACAGGTAGCAGTTCCATTTTGAAACTGATTTTATTATTTGCATATAACTGCCATAGTGATATTCAAATCTACAGTATCTGATCTTAAGATTACAGTGAAAATACCTGTTTCACTTTTTGCCTGTGCCTACATTCCCTCTGTCTTTCTCTCTTTCTCTGTGCAGATCATATGAAGTGAGAATAGCTTTCTACTGGAGGCTTAAATTTCTTGAGGCATGTATATGTTAACAAATATCCCTCTTACATTCTTATAACCATGGGATATGGGCCTGGAAAATGTTAATGAACTGAACTGAATAATGTATTCTGTATCTTGCTTGTATTCAAGGTGCATCTCCTAGTTATTTTGCTGCCAACATTCACACAATTGTATATTTTGTTTGCTCTCATATACAAATCAATGTGCTCACTTAAAATTGATCCTGTTGGATGTGAATTTGCTTTGCATAAGCATAAAATTGTAGGTGAACTCTCAATTCATGCTGCTGTCATACAAATGTACTCTTTTTGCATTTAAAATGCATAGACATGCCTAAATTGATCTTATTTACACACAAACTTTCTGTGGGGGTACAAGGTAGACGTGTCCCCCACGTTTATTGTATTGTAATGTACTATAGTACATTACACAGTACTCATACACAGTGCTTACCTAATGGGGACTATTTAACTTGTGTATCCTAATGAGCTCTGCAATGACACTAAAATCTATGAATAGTCCAATAAGAAGTGTTAACAGTTGATGTGGGAAGTAGAATAAGCTCTGCACTGTATGAGTCTAAGTTTTTTCTTGTTTCTGTGGCATCCGTGTCCTCCATTAAAACGGATTATCCTATTTTTATGACTGAAAATTTCACTCAACATTGTGTAATGTCAATATCCATTGTGCGTATAAGCCTAGTGTATCCTGCTGTTGTCTATTTTGCATGGAATAGTTTACAATAGCATCATCAGATTTTCATCATCAATAAATTGAAATGGGTTGTGTGACACTGAGCAGTAACAAACAAGATTAAATATCTATTGCTTTGACTGGAAAGTTAACAGTATTGCATCATCTGTATACATTTACTTTTCATATTTGCCCACATTAATACAACATGTAAGAGTTACTATATTTTGCTAGGACATAATAGCTGTATTGCATTGACGAATCTACTGCATCTCTGAGTGAATGATCTATACACAGTATCATAACAAAAATCTGTTTACAGCATTCCCCAGCTGAGTCGTCATTTCAGACAAAACCATGCTAGCTCACTAGATTTTCATATATATATATATATATATATATATATATATATATATATATATATATATATATATATATATATATATATATACCAAACTAAGAAATAAATAACCAATGCTATAATTCTACCCCTCCATGTTTGAACCTACTATCCAACTTAACCTTTTTTTGGTAACAATTTGAGAAGAAATGGCCAAATAAATTCAGCTAGAGTGACCAGCAATCATGCATTAAAACAAAGTTGCACCTAAAGAATGAACTCTGGTACAACCAAAGAAATCCTAACTTGTACATCTAATAGCATTGCACCAGGCAAAGGAGAGACTGTGTTAAGGTTTGAGCAAGATAGATTGGAGTGTGGGTGTATATTTTTGCATGAAATCTGTGAGACCAGAAGGAATCATGCTCACTAATTAAACTATTGTGCTCATCACTTTTGGCACTAATGTAACAGCATACTTTATCACCTTCTGTACTAGAACAAGCTGAGATTGAATAGCTGTTTGAAAAGTACAGTTTAAACCACTCAGATACTCTGACTACAACGGCTGTACTGTGAGCCTGAAAACATGCTTACATCATGTGTAGCATATGCCAGAACCATGTGCCTTATGCTGTTTTGAGGTTGTTGGTCCAAGCCACACTGTTCTCTGTGGTATTTTTATAGATGTTGGAGTGGTAGTAGTATTGATAAACATCATGCTCAGATTGTCAGCAAGCTGTGAGTTAAGTTTGTATGTTAATTTTGAATATCTGTATTCAATCATTTTGAAAATTGGAAATGAAATGAGATACATGTGAAATTTCACTCTGCATTAACAAACTATTGCAAAGATTAATCTTGTACAAGGTGTAAAATTAAGAGACAGTTAGTTATTGACCAGTGCCTGTGTCTAAATACCAAATAGGATACTAAAGTAGGATATAGTATGTGAGAATTATAACTACGGTAACATGTGGTGGTGGTCGATTTGGTTACAGTATCAACCCTATTATTCATGTACAGTATATACAATATAGTATGTTTCCATACAAATGTTTTGCAAATGTTATGTAAATTTCCAAAACGTCTACAGCATGTGTCATTACATCTTTAATCAATGAAAGTTCTTTCAGCAATATTACTTAAGAAAAACTCCAGCCAAACAGTCACAACCACAAAATTGCTGTGCCATCATTCATTTATTCATGCATACATTCAGTCAGTCATTATTCAGTAACTGCTTTGTCCTGGTCAGGAAAGTGGTGGAAGCACTGGATGTGAGGATGGACAGGATGTCAGTCAGTCACAACTTTTATCATTTATTTGATAAAAACACCTATAGAGCACCTCTTATGTGCCAACTCAAATGTGACTTGCACTTATTTTCCAAGAATATTATATTTCTCCACCAGATAACTTGGAAGCACTGCAGACAGGCAGCTGGTATAACTGGGCTAACAGGGCTGTCATTCGACAACAAAAAGACATCAATCTAAGTGTCATTTTTAACATATTTTTCAGTCCATGCCACTGATACAGCTGTAGCACCTTATCAGCAGCTATTGAGAATATGTATGTAAATTAAATTTGCGGGTGTAATGAACATAAATTAATTGGATTATTTAGACTTTTAATTCAATTTTTTTAATCCCAAAAATGCTTTTGGATGAGAGAGTAATAACATAATAGGCTAAGCACACATTCTTCAATCAAAGTACAATTTACACAAAAGTTAAGATGACAGACACGTTAGTTGTTTACTATGTTTGGCATTCAGAGGAAACATGAACTCAGTAGAGCATTGTAGACTTGAAGCATTAGAAATAATGAACGAAGCTGCCTATCTGCTTTTAAGTGTATGTTTGTAATAGTTTGTTCCACAATATTCTTATGTCAGGGATGAGACCTCATTTGTCATTGTCAAGCTTTTTTGAGATATTTCTTCCCTCCCATCTAATATCTCGTCCAGCCGTCACTGACTGCAAATAATGTTGCAAATACGGCAAATAATGCATGAATGTCATGAAAAATGTTTTCTTGTTGAGGTACACTCAAAGCGAGGTCCATGAAGACATGGTTTGCCAAGGTTGGAATGGAAGAACTCGAGAGGCCTGTACAGAGCCTTGACCTCAACCCCACTGAACATCTTTGGGGTGAATTGGAACGCTGATTACACACCAGGTCAGTAACGCTCGTGGCTGAATGGACAAATCCTCACGTCATCACTCCAAAATCTAGTCGAAAAACTAAATCTGAAATGGGAAGTTCAAAAAGCAAATATGAGTATGATGGTCAGGTGTCCACAAAACTTTTGAACATGGATAGATGAACGGATGGATGGAAACATACATAACAAAAAACGTGTACATTTTGCGATATTTAGGTGCATTTCGACTACTTATTCCACCAGGGCAGAAATGTAACGTTATCATAAAATCAAATGGCTACAATCCACACTACACTCTACTGCCCACTGTGTCCAGAGTCGGTACTGCAGCACTCCAGAGTTCCCACAGAGAACATTCCATTCTCCTCCTGACATCCGCTTCACCCCATCTTAATCTTTAAAGGATATCTTTAACTCTTCCGTCAAAATACAGGGTTCACTTATACCTTCAGAAAATGTGTTCTTTATCATTGATAAGAACGTTAATGTTGTATTTTTGCTCGCTTGACGGTCCGGATGCGGCACGCCGGAAATGGAAATGGCGAGCGCTGAAAAGAAAGGAGGAATGACGAGACCGGATAGCGCGGTGACATCAGATCCGAAAAAATGTGTGTGTGTGTGTGTGTGTGTGTGTGTGTGTGTGTGACGGCCGTGTTCGGCAGCGTGTGACAGGAAAAGAGGGAGGACGGGCGAGAGAGAGTGAGAGAGAATCACACACACACTCAGAGAGAGAGAGAGAGAGAGAGAGAGAGAGAGAGAATCGCACACACTCAGAGAGAGAGAGAATCACGTCCACCCTGAGAGAGAGAGAGAGAGAGAGAGAGAATCACACACACTCAGAGAGAGAGAGAATCACGTCCACCCTGAGAGAGAGAGAGAGAGAGAGAGAATCACGTCCACTCTGTGTGTGTGTGTGTGTGTGTGAGAGAGAGAGAGAGAGAGAGAGAGAGAGAGAGAGAGAGGCGGTTTCCATTCGCAAGCCGGCGAGACAGCGGATGCACGCGCGCGGACGCAGTAACTTCGCCGGGGTCGGAAAAAAACGCATCGATATTTTCGTTGTTAACTGATTTAATCGATATTTTTTTTCATGCTTTGCTCCCGCGGGTTGTTTTAATTATTTGGACTTTGGCACTTGCAAATAATTCACAGCTTTACCTTCTATTCCAGCAGTAAAGAAGTGAGAGGAGAGCGATCATCACCATCCAGTCTCTCTCAGTGACTCAGTGCTACACCCAGAGTAAGTACAGGATGCCAATATTATTTCCTTTGACATCTTTCATACCTGATTTCTTTCATTCCTCTGTCCTCATGTCCACACTTTGAGATTCCACAGAATTCTCATAACTTGTCATGTCAGTGTCATGAACTGGGCGTGCTGTGACCCGTTAGTCAGATGGAGAAGTTAATCATCAGATGTCTTGAAGTAGCTCGAACTTGACACCTGTCTTGATTTCAACTCATTTATTCCTGATGATACCTCAACAGAATTAGAATTGATACCTAGAGAGTTGTATTAATTCAACAATTTATCATTCAACGATTAATCATCAGCTGGGTAGTAGTACTTCACTCAATCCTGTAGTAGCTACATTCTGTTTGCATTGAACATTATGCAGTGCGAATACACAAAATAAAAATATTCATACAATAAGTTCCATTAGGAGCAAAGGTAAGCGCCACAATATGACATAACCAAACAGATGGAGATAATAACGGAGCACACCGACATGATTAGAGTCTCTCTGTCCAGATCGATCCATATCGCCAGCTTTGACACTGTGCATTTAATTTTTCAGTCATGCCAGAAACCTGATTTGATTGCATTTTGAGACTGCATTTTTGAGACTGATTTTTGACCCCAGTGTCACGATCTGGGTGTGCTAGTCGGGTGGTAAGGTTACTTATCAGATGGATCTTGTGGCTATATATCATGAAGCAGTTTGAACTTGACACCTAAGGTATTATATTAATATCTAGGGAGTTGAATTAATACCAGCATTGTTGCATTACCATCTACAGTGCCCATGTACATCCAAACTAGTTTACTAGTTCATTCAATACAGTACATCCTATTTTAATGACACTTCTGATTAAGATGAATGCCGTGAGAACATACATACAGTAAAACCCTACAATAGCAGGTAAGCACTAGGCTGTCCAGAATAAAGAAGGCATTTGATCTGATTGAGATTGGCACAGAGCGCAGTCATGCTTAGAGTTGTCCTGTCCAGATTTTTCCATATCGACTGACTAAGAGAGTGACAAGAGACTAAGTTCTGCAAAAAGCATCCTGACTAAAGCTTCCTGGAATGCTAGCCATGAGCTAGACCAGTGTGGAATAAAACCTGCCAGAATTAAATATTTGATCAAAATGATAAGTATATAAATGTGTGTTTCACGGTCCCTTGCCTATTGTAGTGTTTCTGTTTTGTCGCTACTGAAAAAAAGCAGCAAAGCACAAACATCTTCTCTTCATCCACTTCCTGGCTCAGTGTGTTTGTGTGTATTTGTGGTTTCAGGCAAGGATTCAAGCAGTTGTTGACAACCAAAAAAATTCTCTCCATGCCTCTCTCTTATTTTTTGACTTGTCAAAAGTGGAAAAACTGCACTTTTCCAACTGCTTCTGCTTAGATTCCTGTTTTTTATTTTATTTTTTATTTTCATTGCATTTTCTACTTTGTCAGATCCTTAAACCCTGTCTCCCTTGCTGTCCCAACCCTGCTCTTTGTTTTTCACTGAGCTTCCCCCTTCTGCACAATGTAATTTCCGCAGGTCTGTCATTCACATTGTGCAGCCTTCATTATGTATCAAATAGCAGCAGAATCTCTCAGTGCAAAGGCAACAGATGTTTTTTTCTGTGCTGATAGCATTTGATGAGATAGGTAAGGAAATGTAATATAAAAACACGGCATGCTTTAGAGCTGTTATATAAGAATTCTTTCGGGGTAGCGGTTTTGTCCTGAATTTGGCTCTGTGTGTGTGTGTGCGCGCATGTGTGTGCGGACTTCCTTTCTAGACGTGCTCTGTTAAAATTTTGGTGCCAAATTGCAGGCCTTTCGAGTACCACAGGTTTTGGAAAAGTTGATGTCCACAATGAGATCACATTTCGCATGGTCCTCTGCTGTGGGAAACAAAGAGATCCAGTTATTTTTCCACTGTGAGAATCATGATCTTCAGTAAATGATCAGTAGGTGTGATAGAATAGTCTTCTAGATACATGTGTGTGAGAGTGTGTGTCTGAGCATTGGAGTTATTAACCTATAAGCCATCAGCTACTTGCCTTATTGCTTGTCCCGCTCAATGATCACACTGCCATTTTAAGAAATGAATCAGCATTGATTTTCATTGACTTTCCCCCTCTACACAGAATCAGCATCAAAGGTAATTGGTTTTGATATCCAACCCTTTGAAGGAGTGTTTTTACGTCATCCAACATGAATATTCCACATGAAAGATCAGGATGTTCACTGAAGTGGAAACACACAGGCAGTGGAAAAATCATGTAGCAGATCATTTTTGTAAAATGAATTTGTTTTGTGAACAGCAGTGTTGGCTTGCATGAAGCGATGGTTTTGGATTTTTATTACATAAAAAAAAAATCCATCCATCACTGAAGCATAAAGTCACCCATGCATTCTTTTATTGACCTGCTTGTCTAGCTTGTCATACATCATCCTGTTCAATCAGTTTGAGGCATGTATGCTGCTATTGTTTTGTTTAGTTTTAGGTTACAGTAGCTCTCCAATAATTTCTCCAGTTTGTCAAAGATAATCAATTTTTGTGTGGTATGTGCTCTTTGGACAGAGAAACTTGACAATTCACCCCAGTTAATCAACACATCCTGAGGTTATTGTGTGAATCATGAATATTTTAATGTATTTACATGATAGCAGTTTGTATCCAGTCATGTACAAATTGTATCAGTGGAACCTTGTCAACTTATGATTTATCCAACTGTTATTATTGAATCTTCTGTGATGTATTTAACAACAACTGCAAACAAAAAACAATGTTGTCTTGTTCAGTTGAATGATAGCAGAATTTATTTTTCTGTTGCCTGATTTAAGTTGTGTGGAACTATTTTTTGAGATAGGTGATACCAAGATCTACCAAAATACCCATCTGCCTAAAATTAGCTCCTCCTTTTACACCAAACACTGAGGTGACTTCTTTCTTTTCACTCAGCCTCTTTGTCTTTGACCAAACTTGAGCAAAACTGCATCTAGCAGCATTTTTTAAATTTATTTAGATTTTTCCATGATTTTCTCCATAATTTAGTTATAACAAATTCCCACCCATCAGGCAGCTCTTCCCTATCACAAGACAACTACCAACATGTGCTTCCTCCGAGGCACGTGAAGCCAGCCAGCCGCATCTTTTCGAACTGCTGCTCATTCAAAGTCGGGGGTGGTGTAATACGCATGAGCTCAGACGATTGGCTAGTATTCCTGAGATTGATGTGGGAGAGAGAGAGACCCCTCCCTCCATGCTGTAACTTTGAAAGCATGACCAGTTTTGCTCTTTTGGGCTCCTGGCCACAGATGGCTGTAGGATCATTAGGATTTCAACTTGCAATCTCCAGATGATAGAGAGAATGCTTTTCTGTTGTGCACCAGGATCAGAATGTAACACAATATGAGTTGTAGATTAATAAAAAAAAAAATCGATTTAATTTCAAATAGGCCCAAGTCAGGACAACAAACGACAAAGCAATGTGCTGGAAATATGTTCTCCCTCATTTTCTGCCTAATTTGGTCACCAAATTGGTCATCCATATAGCTGCCACTGTCAGTTTAGGACTCCCGGTAATGGATAGCTGTGGCATCATTGGGATTCATATTCATGATCTCTTTAGTGATATAAGTATTTCAGATATATTATTATATGATGACATACTGCACTTGCACTTGCTGTCTATAAGGGTATAAAATGACTACCTGACTATTAATTGTGTTAATCATGCACGTGCATATAAACTTGAGCAAGAGTACGAGCACAGATGAATGAAGACATCGAGAACATCACGTCTTACTCTTTGCTCATAGTCACAGTCATAACTTAACCAGTGTGAAGCCATCGGCCCACAGTCCATCTGACTGATCTAGACTCTCCCACACAAACTGCATTACCCACTACCCCCATGACTGGTGTCAACGCCATTCGGACAAACAGGTGTGCCCTCTCTGGGTATCTGGCCAGTGTCCAGAACCTGTTAGGCACAATTTACAGCATTAAAATGCTGAGCTATTAGCAGCAGTCAACAGCACTGAAAGCTTTTAGCATACGTTCCTGTTTATTACATGCTTATTAGAATGTGTGCCGCTAAACTGTAAATACAGTGTGTATGTGATAGTTGTAGTAGAGCACTAATGAATGCTCAGTTATGCTTGGTCCAAAGGTGTTTATTATTTTCTAAAACATCATCTTTGACAGTAGTTCCAGCTGCAAGGGTTATATTAATGTGCTCTTGACATAGAAACTTGTACAGTGGGTGCACCACATAAACGAATAAAAACATTTGGTTATGGTGGTGTTTTCTCTATGGAGATGAGGTTTTTTTTTTTTTGCTTTGTTTTTTAGCATTTTTGGAAGGAATCTCGAGTGTCTACAGTATGTAACAGGCTGTAACTGTAGGTTTTCTAACATGGGGAAGTCTTCAGGGTGGAGACTTTCCAGTTTCTTGGTAACTTTTACAAGCTGCATTTTTGGTTTTGGTTTCACAAGAGAGAAAAAAGGGAGGTGGGTGAGGGAGCAGCTGTTAGACTATACACTTAAATACATTTTTAAATACAGAACTGTAATCAATTGCAAACTAAAAAAAAAGAAGAATACAACACTACAGGGTAGTCATTGAATATTTTCCTATAAGAGCATGAACTAGTGTTTTATTCTTTACATACATTACAGTATGCTGCAGTGACTGTAAGACCCTAACCATAGTTTATGTTTGTGTTGTGGACATCTGATTAAAGTGTGAGTGATATCTTTACTGTTATTCTGATAGTTATTTTAAGTGTTTGTATGAGCAGAATCTGAAATTTATTGTACATTGAGCATGCCACTGTATAACAGTTTCACCACACAATTTTTATCGTCCAGTTGAGAACTCAGTGTGGAAAACCTGGCGTAAGGTGTGTCATATTTGCCCACATTTACATCTGATATGGCTAGTAAAAAACTATCTACAGGTGGTGGAATATCTTAAAACTGTCAGCATCAAACACACACATGCACGCACACACACACACACATATATACAGAGTAATGGCGTAAAACACTTATGTGGATTGAATTGTCAAGGCAATTGTCAAGTCTATACCAATAACAATCCATATTTTAGATCCACACATAACTTTGGATTGAAATGTCCCTATATTTTTCCATCCAATGTCAGTTCTTTCAGCATTAACACAAGGGATGTATTCAAACATGAACACATTACTTGGATTGAACACATGATACGGTCAAATGAATACAGATACAAATCATACGTGCCCTATTTTTTAATTTACTTTTGGCATTATTTATACTCAGATAATGCTTGTGGGACAAAGATAGACAACGCTGCAGTTACAGTGGGGTTTTTTTATGACATGTTGACACTACTGGCATTTCTACATCTGGATTTTTATCAATGAATATAAAATACAACAGACCAAAAAAATAAAACCCTTCTGGTAAACCATGCACACTTCAAGTTTAAATCTGAATACAGCTACAGATATGAATATGGAGCCCTAAACAGATACAGATATTTTTTTATTGTTCTTAACTGTTAATTACAGTTTTGTTTTGTTTTTGTAGTAGAAAGCTGGAACAATTTGAGAATAGGCAGCTCCTGAACCAGCACCAGCCCTTTATCAGGGGAAGAGTCTTTTTGTAATGAGTCATGAAATTATTTCACATTGATTATTCTTTAAACATTCAGGCAGCAATTATAAATTCTTATATGACACCATATGAGTTATAATGATGTTGCCACTTGTAATCACTTGTAGTAAGCATGTGATTAGTAATTAAACTGGAATGTGAACTGTAAATATGATGTATGTTCCATTTGTCGTCACTTTAATGTAAGTGACGATATCAGACCGTGTGTTATATCGGCAAAATAATAGTGTAGTGAGGAGTACTGTACGGGTAGGCTGGGTGATGAATCATGTATTAAACCTCACAAAGTTAGATTCACTTGAAGTAGTTCAAAAGAATCAAATCACTAAAATGAGTCATGACTCAGCACTATTATCCTGTCAGTTGTTCAGTGTTTGGTGTAGAGGCAGAGTGGGCAAAATGGTTGAATGCATTTATTGTACTGATGCTCATGATAATTGGGCAATGACTATTTTATACTGTAGAGACATTCAGTATAAACATAAATAACTGGAAAGTGGCAGATGATGTAATGTTCACACACTACCACCTACATTTTGTTTAAAAATTTAGAGTCTTTGTGTGTGGGTGTGTCTTTGAGAGAGTAAGAAAGAAAGACAGTAATCAGAATTCAGAACATGTGCAAGTTTTAGTGTCTGTCTGTGTGTGTGTGTGTGTGTGTGTGTGTGTGTGTGTGTGTGTGTGTGTGTGTGTGTGTTTGTCCAGTCTGCAGCTGTGACCCTGGCTGAACAGTGAGGTTAAGTCATCCTGTTCCCAGTTCCTCCTTCCTCCCTCTCTCTCTGTCTCTGTCTCTCGCTCTCTCTCTCTCTCTCTCTCTCTCTCTCTCTCTCTCTCTCTCTCTCACACACACACACACACACACACACACACACACACACACACACACACTCACTCACAGCTTTTGTCTTTATCTGCAATGCACTGATAATGCCCACACTGCTACCACAGTAGACCACTGTTTGTGTGTGTGTGTGTATGTGTGTGTGTGTGTGTGTGTTGGTTTAGATTGGTGTCAGAATGCAAAGCACTGAACATTCAGATAGATACTGCTGGGCTGAAGTGAAAGAGAGTGGAGGAGGAGAAGAATGAGAGAATAGGAAATGAAAGCTTTGACAAGCTTAGGAATGTGAGACTTCCTTTCTCTCCCTGTCTCTCAGTTTCTCTCGGGATCTTGTTAGCACCTGAAATGCAAGGTGTCACATTTTCACCATATTGCTCTGTAGAACTGATTGCTGCTTCATGCCATAGCGCAGTCTTTTATTACCACAGTATAATCCTATTCATTTAAAGGAGCTTTTGACGTAATATCCACCTACCACACCTGTAGCATATGAGAAGACCTTATATTTACATTCACTGTCCATTTTATTTTGGCCAAATGTCAAAAGTTCACAGTGAATGGTTTTCCCATGCGATTACACATGTACAGTCAGGTCCATAAATATTTGGACATCGACAAAGTTATTGGTATTTTAGCTGACTACCACAGTATATTGGAGTTGAAACGAATATTTCAGTGTTATTTAAGTACTGTAAGGCAGTTCATACAGGATTTTGCTTTTTTTTTTTTTTGTGATTGTTGTGGCCAAAAATGCTTGATTTTCCTGCTGCTTTTTGCAAAATTTGCAATGCAACTTGAGTTTTTTATTCTTTTTTTGCGAAAAACTACTTGAATTGCCGAAATCGCAATTGCACAAAATTGTTTTGTCTTTCACAGTGATGTATGCTGGTAAATGAGACCTTTTAGCTTTATTCATGTTCGGTACACATAAATCAAAGAGGGCTTTGGATGAATGTGCATTGTGATGACATGCAAATCTGCAGAAAATCTGTCGTCATTTTGAAAAATTGCCAGCTCCTCCGAAAACTGCGGTTCCTCACATTTTAACCGACTAAAAGTAATCATAAAAATAAATAGTCATTTTTAATACTTGGTTACAAATCCTTGCAGTCAGTGACTGCCTGAAGACTGGAACCCATAGACATTACCAGACACTGGGTTTCTTTCTTGTTGATACTCTTCAAGACCTTTACTACAGCTGTCTTGAGTTTCTGTTTGTTCATGGTGCATCTTGCCTTCAGTTTTTCCTTCAGAAATTGAAATCCATGCTCAAATGGATTCAGGTCAGGCCTTTGAAGAACATTTCCCTTTTTTACCTTAAAAAAAGTCTTGGGTTGCTTTTTAAGTATTCTTCGGGTCATTGTTAATCGGCAGAATTCATCCTGCTGCTTTTGTCAGCAGTCACGCCATCAATAAATACAAGAGAACCAGATCCATTGGCATGCATACATGTCATACATGACATAAGATGCACATGGCATAAGATGAGGTGGTATGCTGTGAATCATTAGCAGTTCCTTCCCTTCTTCATACTCTTGATTCACCTGCCCAGGAGATGTTCTACACATTTTTGGATGTGCTTGGCAAACTGTAATCTGACTTTCTGTTTTTGAGGCTTAGAAATGTTTTACATCTTGTGGTAACCCCTCTGTATTTACTTCACTCTGGTGAAGTCGTCTCTTGATTGTTGACTTTGACACATGTATCCCTACCTCCTGGAGGGTGTTCTTGATCTGGCCAACTGTTGTGTAGATGTCTTTCTTCACCAGGAAAAGAATTCTTGTCACTTGGCACCCTTGTTTTCCATGGTCTCCCAGGTATAACCGTATAACCTTTTAATGTTCCTGAGCTCAACAGTGCTTTCGTTCTTTTTCAGAATGTACTCAAGAGTTGATTTGGACATGCCTAATATTTTTGTTATATCTCTGATGGGTTTGTCTTGATCTTTCAAAAAGACTAATGATGTCTTGCTTCACTTGCAGTGACAACTCTGTGGACTTCATATTATAGTTATAGTTAACACACTTGAAAACACACTTGAAATAAACTCTAGACATGTTATCTGTTTACTTGTAAGTGAAATAATGAGGGAATAACATACACACACATGGCCAAGCCACAGTTGAACAGCCAATTATCCAATTATTTTTGATCCCTTAAAAAGCATATAAAATGGCCTGTAATTCCTACAACATTAATCCCATTTGGATGTAAATACCAATACGTAAATTATTTCTGAAAGTTTGCATTTGCCATTATTTAATTTCAACTCCAATATACTCTGGTAGACAGCTAAAATAACAATAACTTGTCAATGTCCAAATATTTATAGACCTGGCTGTAAGTTTGCCATGTTTCTGAAAGATAAGCTATTCTTAAAAGAGAATGATTTCTATTAGAGTAAATGGAAATGTTTCTTGAGTTGTTTGAACAGAAAATTTTAAACATTTTGGCTCATTGTTTTGGAGGGCACCAATAATTCAGGAGCAGATTGTAGTTGCACTAATTAATCTGGTAACTGAGTGTATACAGTTCCATTCAAAGGCTTTGTACTGAGTGTACAAAGGTGTGTCTCTCACATACTCCTTCAAGCACCAAATCTCTCCCCCTCCAGAGGCATTGTGATATTTTTATCCAGCACACTTCCTGAACGATAATGAAGTGAAAGCTGCGTTTGTGTGGCATTTGCAAAGTTAAAGTCAATCATTTTTTCCCAGCATTATTCAAGGTAAATAATCCAACCAACATCAAGTCTTATTAATTTATGCAATTGTGTGTCATGCAATATTTTTTTTTAAGAAGTGGATATAAAAAGTCTACAAACCCCGGTTAAAATTGCAGGTTTTTGTGGTGTAAAGATCTCTGACGTCAGATCTTTTTCCACCTATGGGTTACAGTACCTAGAAAGAAGCCCTTTCTCATGAAAAAAACAAACAAACACCCAAGCCTGCCTACATTTTGCCAGAACCAAGTGGCAAACCGTGTTATGGTCTGATGAGACCAAAATAGAACTTTTTGGGATTAATTCAAAAAGATATGTTTGCTGCAAAAACAAGACAGTTTATTACCCAAATGACACCATACACACAATGAAGCATGGTGATGGGAGCATCGTACTGTTTCTTTTCAGCTGGGACCGGGACTCTAGTCAAGAAAGAGGGAACCATCTATTTGGAAGGCCAAGGCATATCACTGACTATCAACACAAGTGGCATCTGACTAATAATGACCTTTATTAACACATTTATGTATTTCATATGGAGCCATTTGCTGTGTTTGTGTTGTGTGCAAGCTGTGAGATTCAGAAAGTAGGTCAGTGATGTAGCTCCCCTCGGTGCTGTGTGTCCATTAAAGCAGAAATGATCAAACTGCTGCAATTGTCTAGCTAGTTGAAGTTGCCCAAGGATTTGCAGTTGATGGAGAAAATTTTATATAATTAGGAATGGACAATTAGCTTACAGTAAATATTAGCACTTACATACTGGATGCATACTTAGTTTTAGTGGATGCTTATGTGGAAAGTCAGCATCCTCTTTTTATTTGAAGGTGTTTTCTTATTATGACTTTTGAATGTATGATGTATACATTGTAATCTATCAAATTGAGAATTACATAGGAAATAACTTCCACAATGTTGTATTTTTTCTTACTTAACAAAGTTTCTGTTCTCTTAAAAATTCCCAGTGGTTTAAAACTCACATCCTGTGGTGGAAAATTAAAGAAACCTTTAAACATTCCGGATGAGGCAGAAAATAAGCTAGGATGAATGTGTATTACAAAACAGTCAACGTTGCGTGAGCTTCACCCTGTGGGAAGTGCCCTCGCGCGTGACCGGTATCTGAAGTCTGTGTGAAATCACGCCTATTTATAGGCCTGCCGTGGGCAGGTGATGTGGTATGTTGTGCGTTCTGTGATTATAAAATCACCTGTAAACCATGCCATCTGCCTTATTATCTTCAGTGAAAGACCGCATGTCAGTTGTTTGTGTGAACACTCCTAAAAACTCTTCACTTCCTCTCTATTTTTCAGAAAAGAATATATGTATATACATATATATGTCTTAATTTTCTGTTCCTCACCTCTTTCGAGTATGAGTCAGAGAGAACTCAGGAAGTGTGTTACTCCGTGCTCCTATTTTATTTCTGGGACGAATGGACACACTTTCTTTGTGAAGTGTTTGGGGGCTGACTGCACACATTGTGAGCACTTCAAAAAAAAAGAAGAAGCAAGGCAGCTCTGCTCTCAGCTTCCTATCTTCTCAGCTGAAGGCAGTTGGGTTTCGGAGCCTTGGGATTCTGGGCTGGCCGCTGCTGAGACAGCCAGCCCGCTCAGGTCCTGGGGATCCCGTATGGATCTGGAGGAGGAACTGGAGACGAGCCCTGCTCTATCTCTTGCTCTATCCTCCGGATCTGACTCTCTGCTTCTGGGTTTTGTAGCATCCTCTTTCCAGTATGAAGAGTCAACCCACCCTCTCTGACTCCGAGGCGTCAGACGGGGTAGCCAGTGCATCACA
This sequence comes from Ictalurus punctatus, assembly GCF_001660625.3. Taxonomy (NCBI): domain Eukaryota; kingdom Metazoa; phylum Chordata; class Actinopteri; order Siluriformes; family Ictaluridae; genus Ictalurus; species Ictalurus punctatus. Next base: position 8,895,852 of record NC_030444.2, read on the forward strand.
AACTGAGAGCAGCTTTCAATCATATAACAAGCTGTTTGAAGCGATCACTAGGGCTGTAGAAAAGTTAAATTTGGAATGGCCCAGGGAAGAGGAAGTGGCTCGTAGCAGGCTGGATGTCCACTTTCTTCCCAGTGAAATTAAAAACTTTCTCACACCTCAGAAAACTCCCCTTTTTTTCCAGAAGTGCATGAAGAAACATCGTGCTTCTGGGGGAAAACCATACACTAGCCATATTTATAACCAAGCGGAGTATAATTATTTGGCCAGTGTGGGGAATAAACAGTACAGGTATTTGGCTATACCAAAGGTGGAGGAGGTGCTTGTGAGCAGGATTTTTAGGGGTGCTGGCTTTGCCATCCAAGCTTTGTAAGGCCACCTCTGTTATGGTTGGCAAAGCCTATGCGGTGGCAGGTCTTGCTTGTGGGTCACTGCATACAATGGCAGTGTTACAGGCCTACCAAGCAGGCCTGCTGAATGAGCACAACAGCGGGGAGGGAATTGGGCCCGAGGCACTGGCAGAGCTTAGCTGCGTCACGGATTTGTCTCTTCGGGCATTGAGGCACCTATGGCTCATCCTCTCAGGAATAGGGGATAAGGATAAGGATAAGGTCTCCCTGCTGGACGCCTGTGTTGAACCTTCCGGCCTGTTTGGCGGCACGATTTATGCCATCGCCAACAGGTTTTGCTAGGTGAAGCACCAAACGGCAGTGTTCACCCAGTTCCTTCCCCGTTGTCTCAAGTTCACTAGCACTAGAGTGAGGGAGGCACAGAGGCGAGTGTGGTGGCCCACCTCCCCCCGTGAAAAGCCAGGAGGACCAGACAGCCACAGTCGCAGCCTGCGAGTAGGCCCGATCTAAAAATGATCATTAATGCCAAGCAGGCAAAGAAGGAGCGGTTCTGATGGGCCGCAGAGGGAAGTATCAGGGGACATGAAGTTGTTAGGGCAGTTAGCCGCCAGTATTACTGTAGGGCCTCCCTAGCCAATATTGTCCAAAGTTTTCAGTCCCCTCTGGTCAGCAACTGTCACAGGGCAATGAAATTCTGATGCTTTACCTCCTACAAAATGTGGAAAAGTTACCGTCACTAAAAGACTACGTGGCAGCATTTAAACTACTGCCAAATGTGTCTCCATGGGTTCTGTCTACCACAGAAAAGTGTTACCAGGTCCAGTTCAGAGCTCGAACCCCTGGTTCAGAGGTGAGCTCACCACAGAAGTCAGCACAGAGCCAAGTCCGACATTAGCGCAGGAATTAAGCTCCCTCTTGTTCCACAGATTCAGTTCAAGGACTGGTTTGTGACGATAGACCTAAAAGACACATATTTCCGCACAGAAATATTGCCCAGTCACAGGATGTTCCTGAGGTTCACGTTTAGAGGCAACGTCTACCAATATTGAGTTCTTCCCTTCGGTCTAGCTTTATACTCTCGCACCTTCACGAAGTGCATGGATGCCGCTCTGGGACCTTGTACAAAACTACCTGGATGACTGGTTAACTCTAGCACAATCGAGGGAGTTGGCATCAGGACCTTGAGCTCATTTGAACCCAAAGTTAAGCATGCTTTCTCCAGTGCAAAGGATGATTTTTCTAGGGTTTATATGGTATTCCACTACGATGAGGGCGTATCTATCCCCAACACGTGTATGGTTAATCCTGTCAACATTGAGCAAGATAAAGCTGGGTCTGGGCATCCGCTCCAGTCTCTACGAGAGACTGTTGGGGCTTATGGCAGCAGCAGGCAGTGTCATACTATTGGGTGTTATTGCACATGAGACCATTTCAGTGGTGGCTGAAAAGTCTCAGGTTTCATCCGAGGACAAAAACCCAAAGAGTAATCAGTGTCATGTGGCGATCCTTATGTGCTCTGAGGATTTGGAGATGTCCCCGGTTTAGCATCGGGTCACACTCTAGGGGCGTCTCCTTTTCGCAAGATGTCAATGACAGACACCTCCCTCATGGCTGGGGTGTGGTCTCTGGAGTGGCCCTCATCTAGAGTAGCATATAAGTCGCCTGGAAATGCGGGCTGTATTCCTAGCACTGAAATTCTTTCTTCTTCAGTTGAGAGGTCACCATGTGCTAATTGTGACAGACAATACAGCGGTGGTCTCATATATCAACCACCAGGGAGGGTTACATTCACGCCCCCTGTTCAGGGAGGCGCAACTACTTCTCTGGGCGGAGGGAAAGTTTTTGGCTGTGAGTGCAATGTACATTCCGGGCAACCGGAATGTGGGGGCAAACATCCGTTCGAGGCCGTGGCTGAGGCCCGGGGATTGGAGGCTCCACCGACAAGTGGTGGAGTCCGTAAGGCGGTGGTTCAGCCAGTTACTAAATACTGTATGGGCTGGATACTATAGAAATGATGACCTACAGATTGAGTGCATCAGTATAAACCTGTAATATGAAATACAGCTGGCACTAATGTTAGAGCTGCTGGTATAGAAAATTGATCAATATCATCTCAGATTGGAGAATTCAACAGCACTGTGGTACAGTATACTGCTGTCAATACCATAGTCTATTCAACAAAAAAAACTTCACATTAGACTACACAGAAAATACATGTGTTTAAGAATATCATCTGCTGTTCTGAGCATGCTTTCTGGTGCGGCTTTCCTGCCACACAGTTTGTTGGTTTATGTTCTCCATTATACTTGTATTTTTTCTTAATCACTAATGACATTCTGACACAAGTATGTGCTGAGTTCAGCTGTCATCATAATAGATTAAGTAATATTGTAGTTTTTCTGCAGTCATAACTAATGCTTGGAAAATGAGGTCATGGTGGATGGCTGTCGTGCCATTTTTACAAGCTTAATGGCAGTAAATGGCAAACTAGGATAGGAAAGAAAGAAATTGTTAAAATTGAAGAGCATTGTAAGATAATTTGAATCAGCACGAATATTGCTGCTGAGAAAGATTTTATGGTCATGATTGTATTGTTCTCTCTGTTTTATCTATGGCTAAAAACCTCCATTGCGCTCATCTAAAAAATGAGGGTTCTTAAACAAGACAGAGACAGTGTGTGTGTGTGTGTGTGTGTGTGTGTGTGTGTGTGTGTGTGTGTGTGTGTGAAAGAGAGAGAGAGAGAGAGAGAGAGAGAGTATGTGGAAATGATTAACGGGTGTCTTACTGTAACTCCGATGTTCAGTCCAGCTGCTGTTATTTCCTCTGCCCTCTGAGTCCAGCCAGGATGTGTTCCCATGGTACGGAACTGAGTCTGGCCCACCAATCACAGCTGAATCTCCATAACAACTGGTAATATAAGTACTGTAGGATGTGCTTGTCTTAATGCATTTTCTTATTGTAGTCTGGATTCACACTGAGCACTGCAGAATGTGTGTGTGAGTGCATTGATGTTGATTTGACCTCAGTGCCTACTTACACACATGCACACAGGTGAACTGTGACCCAGAGTACAGTCAAGATTGAAGAGATTTTGTGTGTGTGTTCATGTTATAAGGACCATCTGGCTTCATATTACTAAGGAATGTGAACCAGATGTAAGAAGAGAAAGTCTCACTATATGGAAGCTAGACCCACTAACACATACACACACGTATTCCATCTTTATTTTTTCTGAACCTCTGTGTGTCTGCATGTGCCAGAGTGAGAGTGTGCCTCAGGATCAGCTGCGCCGATGTGAGCTGATGTATCGTGACTCTGTACATTACTCTGAGAGGATTTCTGAAAATAGAAAAATGACTGGCCTACATTTTCTCACTTGTGCACTGGCACAGTGGTTTCGTTTTCATTTTGTGTGTCCGGTTTGCACATGTTACTGTATTTATGTGTGTTTATGTGTTAAAGACTAAGAGTGAGCCTCTTAAAAACTAATAATCAATGCAGTGTTATATCACATTTAATGTGATACTGTTCGAAAGCACAGCTGTGACTTGTCAGATGTTCTGCCTGGGAATTTATTACTGTTTTGATGTGTTGTGTTTACAGTGTTTATGAGAAGTTTCCATATGAATGAGTTCCATGTGGCCCACCCGCATGGGTAATTACGAATATTCACAAAGTCGAAGTTTTCTACAGTGTGGATGTTTCTCAATACTTTGAAGTTTATTTGTGTTTGCTTGCGTGGGTTGAGTCCTATTTTGTGCCAGTAGTAAAAGCACAACGTTTACTTATCTGTGTTGGTTTGGTGTTCAACGTTAACTGACAAACTTTCTGCACTCTTATGTTGTGTAGCCGGACCACTACCAAACTAATTTGTCCTCATCAGTGACTACATTTACATACTATTCAATATTCCAAGATTAATCGGAATTTAGCAATATTCTAATTAGTACTGCATCATGTAAACACCGCAATCTGATTGCCCAATTCAGATTAAAACAATATTCTGATTCCCCAAATTCTGATTCCCACCCCTGGACTATGCCTGTTTTAATTTGAAATGTGTTGCATGTAAACAACTTATTCAGAAAATCCACTGAAAGAAGATATACGCCCGCTCAGTCCAAAAGGAATTGTGGGTGTTAACAGATGTTTAGCAGTAGGCTAGGTATTTACTGTTGGAATGGCAACTCAGTCATATTTACAACAACCATGTATACAGGAATATTCCGATGCATGTACACATATGAACATCGCATATGGAATACGGCTGCAACCTGAATATAGACCTTAAACTGAATTTGATGTGCATGTAAACGTAGTGAATGTTAGTAACATAATGACCACATGTGACTAAATCTTTTAATCTGGCATCATTTTAAATCAAATTATTACATTTATACCAGCATTATTGTGAGCAATCATTTATTTTATATTTTATACAACAGTGCGATTAAATTCTCAAATCTGAAGGTGTGGATTAACTTCCTTTAACAGCAGCTCTGACAGTACTTCCAGCTGTATAAATGCGCTAGTTCTGATACATTGTTATTTTTATGGTAACAGCTCATTCACAGGGACTTGTATGGCAGACGCTCCATCTATAATGGACCAATAACAAAGAAAAACATATAATCATTGATTATAGGGTGAAGTTTTCTAAGAGTTATAGTTAGCATTTATGGAAGGAGTCACCAAAGAAAGCCCTTTGGAATCATTGGTAAGTTTTCCGACAGAGTAGTTTATGTTTTCTGGTTTTTCAGTAACATGACAAGCTATTTGTCTAATTAATTTCAAGACAGGCAAAAAAAAAAAGAAGAAGAAAGAAACGTGAGGGAATGACTGTAGAAACTGGAGAAATGATTATTAGTTGCATTTTCAGTTGAATTTTGGGGAAATCACTGGAAGCATTCGTTGTGTTTAACAATTTCAACTGCTTTTGTTTGATTTGTTCATTACAAACAGCTGGAAGTCTGTAAATTTCAACAATAAACCTGATTTGCAATGAGGGTTGAATAATTTTGATTGTGACTGTGGCCCTAACTTTTCCTTTACATAATGATCACTTTAATTGTGTGTGTGTGTGTGTGTGTGTGTGTGTGTGTGTGTGTGTGTGCATGCATCTTTTAAGCCCTTTGTGAGGATGAAAAAATAATAAATGTCCTCAAAACAGTGATGTGTCACACATCTTCACATTCACCAGGTCCTCACAAAAACAATGTTTTTATTTTTAAAAATGCAGTTTAAATTTGAATAAAATTAAAAAAAGAGCCACATTGTTTCCTTTTGGTTATTGAGGTTAAAGGATGGGTTTGATTTACATGTAGGAATAGCATTAATTAGATATTAGCAGTATTAATTAGCAGTAAATATTACAGTATGTCGAAGGAATGTACTCACAAAGGTAGCAGAAACAGTGTGTGAGGGCGTGGGGTTGGGGCACATGTAATGGAGAGAAATGTTCAAATAATAAGTAAATAATAAGTTAAGCACAGTTTAAAAAGTAGAACGTCGAGTGGAAATTTGAATGTAAAAAAAAATTAGACAAATTGTTAAACAACACCTGTTTGTATTATATTATTTTAATCAGTTTATTCCAAGCAAGTTGGTTGCTTAATTGAAAAGTTCATTACTTACACACTTCAGTTAAGCTAATGAAATATTACAACAGCCTTTATAATGGAGACTGGGATTCCCCCAAGGGGGAAATAATAAGGGGAAGTGTGTTAAAATCCAGTGCATACAGCCAGTGAAAGAAACTGGCACTATAGAAACAAAATATTATTATAATATTGATGACTGCATCATTATGTATAAGCCCCATTCTGGGAACCCTGTAGATTTACTTCACAGTACATAATACATGTTTTGTAGACCAAAGAGTACTAAAAATGTTGGTAAAACACACACACACACACACACACACACACACACACACACACACACACACACACACACACACAGACATTTGAAAAAATGTGAATCTGGAATAAATTTGTGTGAAATGCAAATGGCTGTTACACATAATCAAAATATAATTCATTTTAATGTGATATTCAATATTGAAGAGCTTGCCATACAGTCTCTTGAGTTAACCTCTCCATCTTTCCTTTATCTTGTTTCTTTTCTTTTATTTGTGCACCAGACTTGAAAGAAACTAACAGCCAGAGACCCTCTAGAAAATGTTCGCAATTAGCCAAAGTTTCAGTGTGTGGAGAAGCTCTTTCAGCGAAAATGCAGACTAAACCATTTTTAAAAATAGATATAAAAAGTATTAAAATATAATATTAAGTGGATCTAAAAAGTCTGTAGACCCCTGTTAAAATTACAGGTTTTTGGTGATGGAATACAAATGAAACCAAGATTAATCATGTCAGATCTTTTTCACCGTTACTGTGATATAGCATCCAACAAATTTCATGTGAAAAACTAATAGATTAGTTTAAGGTGAAAAAAATAAGGAATTATGTGTGCACACCCTTTTATTATGAAGCATGTGACTCAATGTGTTCAGTGATTCACTGATCCCAAATAAAGATCAGCTGTTTCTGTACAATTTTCTTGACATCTTCTGGGTTTAATCTGACTGCTGAAGCCATGGTCCACAAAGTGCTTACAAAGCATGGATGGTATCTCATTGTCGAAAAGTATCGATCAGGAGTTGGGTACAAAAGAATTTCCAAAACATTAGATGTACCATGGAACACTCTTGATCGATAACTTTAGACAATGAGATACCATTAATGCTTTGTCATCAGCAAGTGGAGAAAATTGGGCACCACTTTGACATTACCAAGAACAGGACTTCCCTCCAAAATAGACAAAAGCACAAACCATAAACTAATCAGGGAGGCTGCCCAGAGAACTACTGCAACATTAAAGAAGCTACAGGAATATCTGGCAAGTACTGGACAACAATCTGTCATATTTTTCAGATGTCTGGGCTATGGGATAGGGTGGCTAGATGGAAGCCCTAGTTGGAAACCAAATCCAAGCCTGCCTAAATTTTGCCAAACAATGTGGCAATATTTGTTATGGTCTGATGAAACCGAGGTCGACTTTTCTGGGCATAATTCTAAAAGTTATGTTATGTGCAAAAACAAGACAGCCTACCACCCAAAGAACCCATACCCACGATGAAGCTTGGGTTGGCAGCATCATGCTATGGGGCTGCTTGTCTTTAGCTTCAGTCAAGATAGAGAAAATGCATGGATAGCTCCAAGTACCAATCTATTTTGGCACAAAACCTGCTGTTAGACAGCTGATGGTGAACAAAAATGTTACTTTCCAGCATCTGCAATTTTAGCAGGCATGTGTAGACATTTCCACTGTATGATGAGTCGCAAACGACGCATAGGCTTACATTTTTGACCATCGTTATTTGTTCAAATAAACATATTTTAGACCATTTTATTCTGCTAGTCAGTAGATTACTAAACCATCCTGGGCCCCAGATACAGCCTGGGCTCAGAACAGCTTCCTTGGCTATCCCTTGGCTATGTAAGACTGATGGTATTGCTTATTTCAATTAGTAACACCCACAAAACTTTATAAAAGGCAAAGCTCACAGAACTGAAAACAACAAAATGATGACAAAGCAGTGAAAGCGCACAGTATGCACTAAATCCTCTGGCTCAGCCACTGCAGCATGTCAGCTACCATAGACCATTGGAGGGCATGGTGGCTTAGTGGTTAGCACGTTTGCCTCGCTTTCAATGTTGGGGGTTTGATTCCCACCTCCACCCTGCATGCATGGACTTTGCATGTTCTCCCAGTCCAAATACGTGTGATGTAGGCTGTAGCATCTCTAAATTGTCCATAGTGTGTGAATGCTTGTGTGATCTAGGGTGTCCCCTGCCTTGTGCCCCAAGTCCCCTGGGATAGGCTCCAGGCTGCCCATGAGCCTGCATAGGATTACTGATGGATGGATGTACCCAGTGGCCCAGTGTGTGAGATGGCTTTTCCAGTAATAATAGTACTAACCTGACAGATTGTTGGAGTGGATTAATTCACAGTTGTGTGTATATGTGTATGTGTGTGATCAAGCCAGTAAGATCTGTCTTGCCAAATCCTCGTTGCCATAGATACTTTTTTCACTACAATTCAAGCCAACAACTAAAAGGAACCTGTTGCAGTGTTTGAGAAGATGCATAAAACCAGATTGATTGGATTTTCTGAGACAACCCAGATTCATTCCTTATGCTGAACTGATTTTAATTGTTGTTTTTTTTGTTTGTTTGTTTTTTTTTGTTTTTTACTAAAACTACAATATTTTGCCTGGATTGTTTGTAGTAAACAGAAATTAATCAGATGAGTATCAAAATCAAACTGGGTGGATTGGATGTGTAATTCTTTATATAACTGACATATAACTCAGTTGTGGTAAGGTTAAAAATCCAAATTGTATTTTATTATAATGAAATATACTGTACAAATTTAATATGGCACTTAATATAGAAAATATTGCTTTCTCTCATTTCTTTCCATGGTAGATGTCTGAAAAATGAAATACCATGACAAATAGTTCCATTTTTGACAGTGCTTTTGCCCATTGCAATGAATAATGAGAACAAATCACCATCATTAGAGAGAGAGAGATGTGTGTTCATGGCTCTAGCCTTGAAGCCTGCATTAGTGCACACTGTAGAGTCACTAAATAGCGAGCCTGCTGATGTCATCGGGAGTAGCTCTATTGGAAATAAGAAATATTCCTTTAAATCATCTTCACTAGATCTTCTGAGAGACAGCGTGTGTGGTTCACTGGTGGAACGTTTTGCAGACAGAGTGAGTAATACGATAACGGCATGTTGTTTTATTTTTCATTTCAGCTTAGAAATGACAGCTGCTGGCATAGAAAGGAAAGAATGATGTTTTATTACAGTCTCTTCACTTTTCTTTTTTACTATCCATTTAAAATAACAATTTGTCATATTTTGCACAGCTCCAAATATTTATATAATTATGTATAAATGGCAACATGAAGTGTTTGTGTCTGTGTAAGTGTGCATGTGAGTGCATGTGTGTGTGCATCACGATCACATATTTGTTATCTTGTGAATGATATTATGCTCCTTTCACTCATTGACTAAGTTGTTCCATCTATCTTTGTCATTTATTCTGTGACTCTATTTCTTCCTGGAGGGCCGGGTACGAGGGGCAAAGCGGGAAACTTCGTTGGGGGTTATACTCTTGCCCTGTTGCTAGGTTACAGTCTCCCATCTCTAAAAGGCAAGCTCGGTCTGGTTGTCATGGCAATCTCAGCCGTGTGAAGGGTGAATGGCGTTGCGGTGGTAGTGCCATGACTGGGTTTTGTACAAACAAACACACACACACACACACACATGCATGCACAATCACACATCAATGCACTGTATGTCTAATAGAAACAGTGGAATGGGTGGGATCAAAAGGAGGCTTGTGAAGCTTTTGTAGATCTATTTGTTAGAACAATCAAATAATTGAAAAGCTCAATTGCAGTGTCAGTAAATTTACTTAGCAATTAAAGCTATATCACTCCAAATTTGGTTCATTTGGCTAGAAAATATGCGTTCATGCTTGCTTTTTCATATTCCAACATGTTCCTCAGTATCATTTATCACTTTTTTCATGGTACTCCTTTCATGGGACATCAACCTACTTTTAGACTCCAAACACTTGAAATCATATCAAGTGTTTGTTTTAGATTGTTAGCTTTTATACGAAACTTCCCAGATGACTGAGTATAATCTGTTTAACAAAGGATTTTAATAGTTATTTTTGCGATAGTTCTTTTTTCAAAATCCATCAGATCTAACACTGCTGTTGTTTAATGGACACTAATTAATAAAGCACAGTTATTATGAATGAAGTGGAACATATTTAACCCAAGATGGTGGAAAAATCTTAGGATATCTGATCTCAAGCATAATTTTTCTAAGTAGGAATAACAAGCAGGATATGTTTCAAGAACTCATTTGTTTCTCAGATGTTCCACATTCCTCATTAACTATAACTATGTAAAAAAAATAAAAAATTACTCTGGCCCTTACACCTCTACTCTGCGCACTTTGCTTCTCTAAAACTCAATTATAAATCTTGCATGGTAGCACTACTTGTATTGTTCTCTGCTTGATATATCGCTTTGCTTGTATTTCCTCATTTGTAAGTGGCTTTGGATAAAAGCATCTGCTAAATGAATAAATGTAAATGTGATGTAAATGTAAACTGCCATTCTTTGATAAATATAAAAATGACTTGTTGTCAAATTGGTGTGGTACATATGACTAGGAAAATAATCAACTTCCAGGTGGTAAAATCCATCCTCTTCACATCAGGCCGCACAGACCACTCTGTCATTAATTATTTCTTACTTATCACTTATGTTATAACAGCTATAAGCATTCACTCAGTCACCAGCCTCTCTTTTTGCTCTCTTTGGAAGAAAAAAAAATGCCGCTTGTCATGTCACCGATAAACGCAAAACTCAAAGTCCTCTGTCCTGAAGACTTTCCTGTAGTGGAAAATGCACAGGAACAGCTTCACCTTTAACTATTATGAAGCACTGACACTAGAGACTCCTTCCATAATGTTAATAAACATCTCCTCACAGAAAGCTTCACCAGTTATATGTTTTTCGTCAATAAATACTAACACTTTAAAATCGGTTTATGATTAAGCTAAAAATAATGTGGCACATCCTCCATTCAAGTCTCATGTGAATTAGTCGTCACTATAAAAATGATAACGTATTACATCAAGCGCATTAATATAAACCTGTGATTCGGATTTCAGCCAGAACTACTGTCAGCTGCTGTTTTAGAATTTAATCAACACCTTCTGACCAATCAGATTTGAGAATTCAATGCTTCTGATCAACATTTTCTGACTAGATTAGACAATTCGACAGTTCTGTGTGTCACATGGCAATTACTTGTCATTAATAAGAATACTGTAGTGCTAGCATTTGGATTTGACATTAGTTTGAATTTAGCGTTGGGTTTTGCAAGTCCAGTACACTAACACTTGACATTGTAGATTCTGCAGCATTAAAAGAGCAGTGTGTGGAGCCTAAAAGAGCAGCCTGTAGACTGAGCGGCTCCCAGCCAGACCCTGTAAAAAAAAGGGGGGGGGGTTAAGAATTTAGTCATGGGGAAGAGGAACCGTCCCAATTGTTTTTATGCTCACACACACACATGCTTATGCACAAAAGCGACAAAATGGCATGCCCAGAACCAGTACAGCCCTGACAGCCCCTCTCTCTCTCTCTCTCTCTCTCTCTCTCTCTCTCTCTCTCTCTCTCTCTCTCTCTCACACACACACACACACACAAGGCAGAAAGCAGGAGACTGAGCAGGCAGACAAAAGCAGGCTTGTATGTGAGAATGTGAAGGACAGGTCCTTTCTCCAATTCTCTCTCGTGTGCCTGATGGGGGGCAGGCAGTGTGGGGAACAATGTCATACTCTTCCCAGAGAAGACAGACAAGAAGTGCAAAGAGAAGGAAAGAGGCATACGATCAAATCATGCATTGCAATAGATAGCCTAAAATCCATCCCTGTCATTGTTGCAAACTTTCCTCATGAATGCATCAAGCTTCCTGCTTAATGCTTATACTCATCACTGAGGAAAAAAGAAAAAAGGTAGCAGAAAATGTGCTATTCAAAAAGGAATTGGGTAATGTACTGTGGAGAAGCTTTTGTTTCTTACTCCCTCTTGTGCATATTTTCACCTGTGCGTAATGCAGGGCAGCCGTGCCGATCTTTCAACGTTGGCATAATTGAAAAGATGAACTGTGACGTTTATGGTAATGAGAGTGTGGGAGTATTTACAATCCTACTGTCAGTGTCTGGAGAGCACAAATCTCCATTACAGGAGCACTTTTGTTCAGCGAAGCCAATCAAACACCTTTCATTTAGCCTACCACTTAAACTTGACCTATCAAAGAGCTGCCATTTAACCTTTCTCCGAGATTCTGCATGTTTTTTTCTAGCATTTTAATGAAGCTGCATTAGACACGTAGAGCTGCTGGGGGTACTGAGGCTTAGGAATTACATTACTAGGTTAAATGCATTTAAACTAAAGATGTAACGGTTTGAAAAATTCACAGCATTATAACATTTACACATATTATTTTGTCATACCCATTTATGCAAAGACAGCCAAGTCTCTGTCTCTTTGTACTGTATTGTAATGACACCAGTACTGCTGTCATTGCTTTCAAAAAAGAAGTGCAAGGCAGATATTCCTAAAGCATAAAAGTATGACAATACCTCCGTGACAGTGTCTCATGCCTTGTACATCACAGACCACTTTAATAACACCAGTACACCTGCTCATGTAATTATCTAATCAGCCAATCATATAGCAGTGGTTTACAAAGCAATGTATATAAGCAATGTATAAAATCATGCAGGTGCAGTTGAAGAGCTTCAGTTGATGTTCACATCAAACATCAGAATGGGGAAAAATATGATCTCAGTGACTCTGACTGTGGCATGGTTGGTTTGAATATTTCTGAAACTGCTGATCTGGGATTTTCATGCACAGGTGGGTTGGTTTGAGCATTTCAAAAACTGATCTCAATTGATTAAGCTTATTAGTTGACACTTTGCTATCCAACAACTTGATCAAAATTTGTCATTCACTATAGAAGGTTTTTACCACCGTGTTTGTTAAACTAGCTCCTTACTCATCATAACTAGAAAGTTAGCCTAGGCAAGATTCAAAAGGAAATAAAAACATTCCTTGTTGCTTTGGTGAAATATACATTATATGGTCAAAAGTTTGTGGACACTTGACTGTCACACCCATATGCTTTTTGAACATCCCATTGGAGATTTAGTGCCCCCCTGTAATAACCTCCACTGTTCTTGGAAGGTTTTCCACTAGATTTTGGATTGTGGCTGTGGGGATTTGCCACAAGCGCATTAGTGAAGTCGGGCAGTGATGTCAGGTACGAACGCCTTATACTTTGTCTTTTTTGTCCATTTGCCAGAATTCAACCACCAACATTCAATGGATTTCCCAGACTGCCATATACTGTAAATACAATCATGTTCATAAGTATTTGGACATTGAAAGAATTGTTGTTATTTTAGCTGTCTAACACAGTATAGTATTTGAAATTAAATAATGAATAATGACCATGACCTGAAGCATACAGAAGTAATAAAGAAGTGGAATGTTCTGCAATGGCCATGTCAGTCACTTGACCTAAATCCAGCTGAGCATGGGTTTGACTTACAAAAGCAAAAACACCACAAGAACCAGCAGGAACTGAAGACTGTAGTAAAGGCCTTGCAGAGCATCAGGAAAGAAACCCAGCATCTGGTGATGTTTCTGGGTTCTGGCAGACTTCTGGATGTTATTGACTACAAAGGATTTGCAACTAAGTATTAAAAATGGCAATTTAATTTCTGATTGTTAGTTTGTCAAATTATTTTTGGTCGCTTAAAAAGGGGAAGCCCCATAAAAATTGCTGTAATTTCAACAGCGTTCACATGATCTTGATGTAAAAAGCCTCAAATGAAATATTCTTTTGGCCCATATTCATTTAATTTCAACTCCTATGTACTATGGAAGATAACTTAAATAACAATAAATTTGTCAATGTCCAAATATAGACTTGACTGTATGCTATATTGGTATAGACAGTGAAATCTTTAAATGCAGTTTTCTCTATTTTTCACTTTTGGGGTTATGCCTGAGATTTATGTGTATATATATATATACAGTATATGTAGTAGAAAATGTCAAAGATCTTTCTGAGGCCACCACATATAACTATTTTTGATTATCTTATTCAAGTATGCTGATGCTGAGTTTTGAAATAGTAATGATGTTGCCTTATTTGTTTAATCCTGTTTGAGCCCATTTCCTAGCCTCTGGTTTAGCTGTTTATTTTCACCTGAAACACTGAGTCTCTTGAGTCCCTCCTTTTTTCAGTTATTGCTGAATGCCTGTTACTAAGGCCCTCTATTGCCCAGATATTGTAATTGCAATGCTTGTATTTAGGCCATGGCTCTGTACCAGTTGTTTATTTATATGCAATTCACAATAGAGGAACTGCGGTGAGCAGAGGCTCATTTTCTAATTGAGTGTATGTGTGTAAAAGATGCCTTTGTGTCCCTGGTTTTATTCATTCTATTTTGTGGCTAATGCACATATATTTGTAAATACATACAGTACCACATAATAGTGGTAGATAGTGAAGCCTACAGCTGTGAACAGTACAATTTGGTCACATTTCATACACAGAGAGCACTATGTTTGTGCATACAGCGAAGGGGATGTGTTTTACTGCCCCAGGAGTTCATTTAATTCATTATAATTTAAAGTTGCTGCACTTTAGAATATGCAAGCTTGCGTAAGAGCTTCAGATTCTGCAGACTGCTTGTGTCCATTTTGATGTGGATGAATGATGTGGTATATAAATCTGCATTTGAGAACTACACCAATCAATCATTATAATGACAATATAACAGCACTTTCCAAAATATTTCCAAAATATAAGTCTTCTGAGTCTTTCTATCAAACCATGTTCAATAAGAGCTCCACTAGAGGGGCTCGGAGAGATGTGTGTCATCCTGAGCAAGCCAGAAGAGGCCATGTACAAGGCAAATTAACGTGAACTCCATATCTTGATTCCTCTTAAAACATAGCATGTCTTAATCTTTTTGTATTTTTTCCATCTAGTTTCTGGATAACTAGACTTAGGGTTTGGAAATGTAAAGGATATTTGAGGATCAAATGACCTTTAATGCATTTAAAAGGAAAAACCCACCCTGAAGGACTTGCATATTATCTTTATAATTCATATGGTGGCATGCAAGATTTATTCAGCAATTAAATTATTTGATTCTTTAGCTTAAATAATGTTAATGAAAGAAGTTTAACAGTTACCGAAATTTCCCATAATGCCATTTGACTACCTGCTAATAGTGGCACCAGTGTGATTTATCCTTAGCTTCATTGCTGCCTAAATAAATTGATGCAGCAGCACTTTATTCCTTTAGTCTGTCCAGCTCTACCACCTCCACATCTGTACACTCTGCTCAAATAGATCAGGTTCCAAAGCTTGAACCTTAATGGTAAATACAGCCATCAGTGTCATTGTGCCTGTCATCCTGTAGATCTTTTGTAGCTAACTAGCTGAGCCGAGTCTCTTCCATAACTGAGCCCAACTGCATCACATAGCAGCAGTTCATTCTGGAACTTAGAGTACAAGTTCGAATATGTTTAACAGCATTGGAATTTTTTTTTTCCTATTACATACCTTTGTACTGTAAGCAGTGTACCCCTGTGAATGCAGCTTTTAATGAAAAGATAGCACCAATCAACAATTAGCACTACGTTGCTACACAAATATTTAAATATAAACACATTTAATATGCTTTTTTGTGGTTTTAATTTCATTAATTGTAATTTCACATCTCTTGCATAGATCTTTGGAATTGAAACTATGGTGGCTACCCATTCAGGTGTTTATTTTTTTTTTAAAAATCCCTTTTTTTTCCAGAACATGTCGGAATACAGCTCTTTGCTGAGCGACCTGTGCGAGAACATCACTAACGAGGATCTGGAGCAGCTGAAATCGGCCTGCAAGGAGGACATCCCTGAAGACCAGAGCAACTCCATCACCTCGTCCAAAGAGTGGTTCAGTTACCTGGAAAAAAATGATAAGCTAGCTCAGGGTGAGAGAATGGACATGTGGGAAGAACAGACTTTAATTTTCTAGGTGTTAGACACTGTAATGTCTTTCATTTGTTTCCATTTCAGTCATGTCTGTTTTTTGAGATACAACTAGAAAATTTGTTTCTTTGTTTGGACGGATAACATATGTGTTTGTGTTCTGGTCTTTTCTTTGTCTGTCTGCAGATAACCTCTCCTACATTGAGCACATCTTTGAAATCTCACGACGGCCTGATCTTTTGACACGGGTCATTGAGTACCGTACAACAGTGCTGAAGATCTCAGAAGATGATGAAATTGACACTAAACTCACACGGATCCCATCAGCCAAGAAATACAAGGGTACC
Organism: Ictalurus punctatus; assembly: GCF_001660625.3. NCBI lineage: Eukaryota > Metazoa > Chordata > Actinopteri > Siluriformes > Ictaluridae > Ictalurus > Ictalurus punctatus. Next base: position 8,912,210 of record NC_030444.2, read on the forward strand.
AACCATTTTTCTTTTTAAACCCTTATCAGAATTTACCGCCAGTCATTTCAGAGTATGGCTTTCCAACCACTATGCAAAAAATTCTAAATGTCCAGTGTGGAGAAGTGTATATTACTTCATTAGGTCTTCATTAGGACAAATACTGTATGCTAATTAGGGGTGTGATGATATATCACCATGTCATAATAGTCAAAAAATTGAATTTTACAAAAAAAAGTTATTTCCATGTACTTGAACTATGCTGTATTTTAAAGAGCAATCATAAAGCATCATGAGAAGAAAGGCATTATTGAAAGAAAAAAAAAAGCCATTATGTGTATGTATGTGGAAAAATGTTCTCTGGTCTGAGAAGACCAAAATGTTCCTTTTTTGGCTTTGGAACAAAGCAATAAGTTTAGGCAAAATCCTACACTACTCATCACCATGAGAACACCATCCCCATATTGAAGCATGTTGGTGATAGCATCATGCTATGGGGATGCAATTCATCAGCAGGGAATGGCCAGGGTTGAGGGAAGGAAAATGTATGTAACATTGCATACAACAGACATACATTGGGTACATTGGTAGACCATAGATAAAATGTGATAGATTACAAATTATACACAAAGTCACTGAAAAGCATAATTGGATTGGATTGTGTCACACTCAGAATTTTTGACCCCATTTTAACCAAATGTCACTTAAAAAATCAAAACCCTGCTGTTCTCATTTTTGCAGATATAATTCGCCAGCCTTCAGAAGATGAGATTATCAAGTTGGCTCCTCCCCCTAAGAAAGTCTGAGCTTGAAGTTTGTGACCTTTCTTCTTTGTCCATGGCACTCCACCTTGTCAAATCATCTTCAGCTCTCATCTCTAAACCCCGCATTGTCCCACTTGCTCACCAGAAGCCATCACCCAAACAACTAAACAGCCAATTGAATTGGCAAATGCTTCAAAGCCACATTCTGAAGCCTGGAGGCTCGAGAAGTTTTGAAATCTGGAAGAAGGTGAAAGAAGGAGTAAGAGAAGGAAAGATGTAATGGACCAATAGTTAGTGTTTGCCGTGAGTGTCACTGAGATTGTGATTCCTGCTATGGAAAATTGTTGTCAGTGAGTATGTAAGCGAATGTGTGTGTGAATGGAAGAGAATTTTTTTCTGACCATAGAAATGTTGAATGCAACAGTGTAGTCTTAGCAGCCCGAGTAACCGAGAACTTTTCACATATCTAATATGGTGATAAATCTTCCAGCCTGTTTCTTTTCAACTATGCTACTCTGAGTAATAGTGTAAGTACAGTTCACTTGGCTGTAGATTCCCTTTAAAACTCACAAGTTAACAACCTGCAAAACTGTTTAGAATTTAGTGGCAAGAATCATTTGATAATTGCAAAGCCAACATTTGCCTTCCGTAGAGACACATTACATGTGTGCATGATTAGATCTGTTTAAATTTAAATTATTATTTTTTTAATTATTTCTTTTGTTTATTTATCCTAAGCATTATATGATTAATAGCTTATATCGCATATCAAACATATCATGAGGGTTACCTGTTTTCCAGATATTGATAAGAATGCCCATATTAAAGCTTCATTGGCATATATATTGGGATTTTAGATTTAAATACCTCAAACATAAACAGTGTTTGTGATTGAGGATTAAACAGTGACCGAAAATACATCATTCCACGTAATTTTATTGGCTTCACGCTCATAAAATGACAACTTTTGCACAAGCACAGGGCTTGTTAGGGCTTAATATAATGTTGAGTTTGTATATTATTTTAAATCATAAACTGTGAATGAATTATTTGTACTTCTCAGCATACTATATATTTACATGAAAATGTCATAAGATGCATAATTAGAAATCTGAGAAATCTGATGGACATTAGCATTACAATTAACAATGTAATAATTCAGAATTATATAATCTGTACTAAAGTAATTCTCCAATTGGGGCATCAGGGGTGGATAAATCACAAATTTATTAGCTAGTTCACCAGTGAAGTGGAAGCACTAATGTGGTGCCTAGCCCCATTTTTCCGAGTTTTGGTAAATCTAACTGACTAGGCTAGAAAGTGGTAGCTCACATAATGTAACATATGGCCAGCTAGTTAAGTACATTAATACAGACTAAGGGAATGAGTTGAGTATATGAACTAAAACTGTAACCATAATCCTTATCCTATGATAAAGTTTGCGATGTATCACATTGTTTTTGCGACCTCAGCAAAAAAGTCAGCAAGTCATCGGTGAATGTTTTCTATAAGCTGTAATGTTGATTGGAGTCTGATGTCTTTATTTTATAATATGTTTAGTTATGACGTGACTGCTATCAACCAGATTGCCTTGGCTAATGTGTGCAATAGGCAGTGGTATTCAAGGTGTCGCATGAAAATCAAATGAAAACTTTTGTTTTGCGAAAGTAGTAAGGTTTTATTTTATTTCTTTGGTTGTTTAACCTACTTGTCTGCTGGGCAGCGAAGGAAAACAAACAAACAGCCCAGACAGAAAATCAGCTTGTCCTGGGCTAGTGATTTGTCCACCCCTGGTTTAAAATCCTAGCAAATAAAATAGGGTTCCAGCACTGCTAGTGCTTGGACCCCTAATAAACTGTCATATATAGTAAAGGAAACTGAAACAGTCTCTGAAATGAATTAGTATTACTGAATTAATGTACTATCAAAAACATTTCCAAGTGCATCTTCATCCTCCAAGCCATCATATGATCTTGTCCAGTTGCAGAAAGACTGTTGATTTAAAATTATTTAGCTAATATTAGCCAATATTTAGCTAGATCACTGTGTCTCTTTTGCCCAGCCTCAACAGACTGTTGCTTTTGCTATGCTAAATACCAGTATGCATTCATATGACATTAAGTGCTAGAATAATTGCTGAGTAAATAATGTGTTTTCGTGTGTATGCAATTGTGATGTTCTTTTTACAGCTAGTGTTAAATGTCAGCACTTGCAGGGTATATGTGGTCCCCAAAAATCCCCTAGACCTTAACTAGGTTTGTGTAACAACAACAAAGTCCAATTTATACCTCTCCTATCCTCTCCTCTCCTTGTGCCAACAAACAAAATGTATTTTTGGATTGGTTTACTTGTAGTAAACCTTTGTGTTTTGATTTATATTGCTAGCTATTTTCATGTGATTTTGTCTGGCAAATTATAGATGTCATAAGTTGAATTTTGCCTTTAGAATTCTCCAGTTGGACTGTGATAAACTTGATCCGAAATATCTTCAGAGTTGGATGTTAATTGGTTATGTAGTATTAAGCATTGTTGCAAATATCGTCTTTGTTTCTATAAAGTACTTTGGTCATACTGTTCTGTAACCTTGGTTGCCAAGTCTAACAGATGGAGTAAGTGAATTCATGATTTGATGCCTTCTGATAACAAATACCTGGTAGATCTGTGATTACTTGTCAGAACGTATCAGGGGTATTCAACTAAAACTTGTAAAGGACCAGTTTCATAAAATTCATTTCTTACATAGGGTTGGATAAACGACTCATCTGACTGAACGGCATCAACAATTACATTTTAATGCTTAACCATTAATGATTAGTTCATGGATAAAAATAAGACAATTTGAATAACATGTTTGTTTTTTTCGCAGTGGTGCTTCACGTTACCACTTTTGACTAGTCCCACAGATTCTTAACAGATGACATACATCGTTTTGAAGTATGTGTTTATTCTCCCTGTGTGAAATTAAAAACAGATGCTTATCCAGACCTTTGTAAGCAAGACTTTTTTTAAACATCAGATTGGATTGACAGTACGCTTTTTATTAAGGATTGTGAAGAATCGCCTAACAAGTTCAGTCTGAGGGTTGGAGGTTTTAGTTGTTTTACTGTTTTCCAGCTGTGTATGTAAGTTTCAATGTTTGTGACCATGTGATAGTTTTTGCTGTTTAATCTTCAACTGGGTAGTTTAAGAAGTCTGAATCTTTGCACATATAAGCCAATTTAATATAATTCATTTGGTTTATTTGCTTTAAAACCGGTGTAATGTTCTGCTTATTTTATTACCTAGTGTGAAAGTAACTCTAGACTTTGTCCTACATGGTTAGTCATTTTTGATGTCTGATCATTTATCAGACTGCCACAAGCTAATCAATCCTATTTCATGCAACAACAACATCAAAAATTGCAACAAGCGAGGTAAATTTTATTGTATAAATTAGACATGCCCCAACTATAACTCTTACAAATTTACAATTAATCATGATATAATAACTGACACCAACGAAAAGGGCCTTGAAATGTCCTCACTTTATTTTTATATATCTTGTTGGTCTGTGGGCAGTTCACAGTACCAGCTTGAATCATTGGTCACACTGCTTAGGCTCAGATTGCATTTGTAAATCCCAGCTTGTACCTGTTACTGTAGCTCTGACTTGCCAAGACGCTGACGAATCAGTTAGTTAATAACCCTTTTGGAAAAGTCATGGGCAGCATTTCAATACTATTTTTAACACACCATCACCTTCCCTGAGCCAGAATCCCTGTTGCCCTCTTAAAGGAAAAGTTCACCCTGTAACACATTAAACATGTTTATATTGAAATATTTGTTTTGTTTAACAATCCTTGTGCTCATTTGTGCTCTATTTTTATTATTCCTATGAGTATGTGCTCCGCTGATGTCACGGGGGACAATACTAGTGCAGTTACAATTGTATTTAATAGGAGAAACAAATTTGAACAATCTCAAACCTAAGGGATAACAGTTAGCTTTCACTGTTGGCTCCTAAAAACAAAAGCGCAATAATAATTTCTCACTCACCAATTTTCAGCAACATTCAACATCATATTAATGAGCATTCCAACATAGAAGTAACAGTATGAGATGCAGCTACACAACACAGTTGTGCTGAGTACAGCAGAGTCTTGGTTCCACTAGTGAACAAACGATGAGATGACGAGTGTGATGGCATTGGTGGTGGTATTAGCATGAAAGCTTTGAAGCTTTGGAAACTGATCTGTTTGAACAGAGTGCACAGATGGGAATGTGATAGAGCTGGACTGACTAAAAGTCTAAAGCTTTGCTGCATCGCTCCCTTTAGGTAGACATAAAATGAGAACTAATCCCACTGGCGCCACTAATAGCAGGTAGCTGAATGGCATTGTGGGTAATGTGGGAAACTGTTAAGCAAAGTGAAAATAGACAGCCATTTCAATGAGCGAAGTTTAAACAAAAAAAGTTTATATTATCATTATAAATAGTACCATGTAAGTCATTTAGGGTGGATTTTTCCTTTAAGAGTCGTTCCAGTACTGTATTCGCTCAATGCCAAGAAGTGTATTAGATGAGCAATAAGACATTTGTGTTGTGTTATGTAGACAAGACTACTTAATCTAAACAATACTGTAATACATGACTTTATTCTACTAGCTAGTTAGGAAGCTAGCTAATTAACACAGTCAGCAAACCAGCTGGTTTGCACACTGCATAAATTGGAAGAAGTGTACATATGGCTAAGTTATATGCTCATAATTCACATGGGATGTCAACAAGGGTGTGTTAAAAACAGTATAGGAAGGCAAGGATAATTACGTGTCTATAAAGTTAATCCGGTTTCAGTCCCTATATGATCATTGTACATTATTGCAAACCATTTTATATGAATGCAAACCAATTGCTTTGCCAGGTTCGCAGTATGAAATTAGTCGGTACTGATATAGCTCTATGCAGATAACACATAGTATGGCACTGTGCATATTTGTTACATATGTTCCTAGCATTTCTTGGTCATTGTACTTCAACATGCAAGTAATATATGAACTTGGTATTTGTGTTTGGGCATATAATTGACCAATAGTCTTAAAAAATTTGAATTTGACATTTCTAGTGTATAATGGACATCATCTTAAACATAAGAGCATAAGGTCCTACTGTCAAAATGTCATATTGGCAAATTGGATTTCATGACATTAAGAACATATCGACTTTAACAATGCTGCAAAAAACATCTAACGGTAAAAGTGAGCCGTTATCGGCTTATGACTGACCCACACAGTGTTTCATTTTAGCGTTAGCTTTATTACAAAAAAAAAAAAGTCTAGAGCAAACAAAAATCTAAATATAATAACCTTTAAAAATTATTTTTCAATTATGATTTAAACTTACAAAGTATTTTTTATTAATCAAAAGATTTTTCCAATTCTGGCTGATGTGTTCACCTTTAGGTAAGTTGTAAATATATATTCTGAATTTATAGCAGTGTGTTTTATTATTGATTTATTTATTTAATGCAAATGTATTTTTGGTTTTTATGTACTGAAATTTGCTTACTAACTGGAAAATATGAGAATGTGTGTCAATTAACAGTTGCAATGAATCTGACGTGTATTGAGCCTGATTTTGCTATTATTTCAATTGGAAAAAAAGACAAGTTTTTATTTGGGAGTCTTGCCTCAGGATTTTTTTGCAATCTGGCAGTAATGCTTTCTCTTTTGATACTCCTGTTTGGTCTTATTATTTTCATCCTCTGATTGCTATGAAATTTCAATTTCATTTTAAAACTGAATCAGACTCTGTAATTGGCCATCTGTAGCCATCAAACTTGGGGGAAATATAGCTACTTTATTTTCTCACTACTTCAGTACTGAATCCATTAATGTATTTTTGTTTCTATTCTACCTTCAGCTTAAGATATATATTTGTCTTGATATAAGACGATTTTTCTTTCTTATTTTATTCTAGTATTTTTGTTACAGTGATGTCAAATCATTTGTAGTTGATCATTTCTGACTATGCTTGTTTTGCTAACGCGACAGGATTCAAACATGATTTTGCTTGTAGATAAATTAGAACGTATTTGATAATAGTCTAGGAAGCTGTGTGATGGTTATGTGTTATTAACAAGGTAAACATAGAAAACATGGAGAGCTGATCAGAGTGTAAGTCTCAACTAACATGAAAATGTTCATATTTAAAAAATTAGATTGGAAAATGAGCCAATAACTTTTGCACATAAAGTTTTGCTAAAGGCATTATGAAAGGTAGAGTCCTTTAATATAGCGATTTTAGAAAGGAGCCAGTAATGAATTACTTACGACCTGTTATAGGAGCTCTAGTTAGGTATGTCGAGAGTTTTCATGTGCTGAAATACAATTCCTTGCATAAGTATTCACCCTCCTTGAACTTTTCAAAATTTTATACTGTTATAACCTGGAGTTAAAATGGGCTTAATTCGGATTTTTACCTTTCCATTTACACAATATGTCTAACATTTGAAGCTGCAAAATATAATTTTGTAACACACAGGTTAATTAAACAAACAAACAAACAAAAAAACAGACATTTGTTGGTTCCATAAGTATTCACCCCCTGGGTCAATTATAGTTGATTAGTAGTCTGCGGGAATACATTACGTCTCTGTTAGCTTTGCACCTCTGGATCCTGATATGTTTGCAAAATTGCTCAAGCTCTGTCAATCTGGATGGTGAACAATAATTTTTAAGTCTTGCCATAGATTCTTAACGGGCTTTGACTGGGCCATTCTAACATATTCAGGTTCTTGGTTTTGAACCGTTCCTGTGTTGGAAAAGGTCACGGGGCAGGGGGATACTCACGCAAGGCACTGTAAGTTCACTTGATTTTTCTTCAGTACCAAGAAATAAATATCATATTATTATTATTATTAGAAGCCATAAAGGATTTTTATATGTGAAATATTTCAAGAGATATAAAGTTTAAGTTATCTTCTCCTGCTTTGGTATTATGCCAAATTAGTCTGCTTAGAGACTGTACATAAACACTTGATCACAAATCATGCTGTAAATACAGCATATATTAAACAGAACGTTAAAGGCAAGAGTGCTGCAGTGTGTGTGTGTGTTTATGAGTGTGTTTTGAGGTGCTCAGTGCAGTGCTAGGCCCATGTGAGTGAAAATGAGTGTGATATTGTTACATGCCATGCTGAAATAAGTTATAATACAATAGATGTGTCTTAGGTATTGGTTTTTCCAATGAGTTCTGGCACATATTATTAACATGGAATTGTTCCTGGCAAGACATGCTTATGGTGTGATATTTATATTGCATTTGCAGCACTTTTTCCTTTTCAAGGGTCATTTAGAAATACAACCCCAATTCCAGTTGGGATGCTGTGTAAAATGTAGATAAAAACAGAATGCAATGTTTTGCAAATCTCATAAATGCATATGTTATAACACATGGGTTTATATGGGCTTATGAGATTTGCAAATCATTGCATTCTGTTTTTATTTACATTTTACACAGTGTCCCAAATTTTTTGGAATTGAGGTTGTAAAAAAAAAAAAAATTATGGAGCCTCAACTTGCATGTAAGGTTGCAACCAACAATTCAAGTGCATGGCTACTAAGGTCTGCTAAGTGCATCATCCAGCCTTGACCACATGCCATTTGATTATCTGCTCTCCAGAATTAACTTGTTTCTTTCAACAATGACACAAATCTCAACATTGAAGTGATGACTTCTTGAATTCTAGCATATTTTTATTTGAGAATCTTCAGCCAGGATCTTATTGGAAGTCCCAATAAACGATTGAAGTAGAGTATTAAGAATTTCCTGAAGGATCCTGTTGCACATGACTTGATCAGATTTTTTTTTTTACTTATGCTGATTATTTTGATATGCATCTCTTAATAGTTTATAATTTTCCTGACATCAAACTGCTTAACGTTTTTACGGGCTGTATGCTGTTTTATTTTATTTCATTTTATTTTCTTGAGGACAGCTATTTTGCGATTATAATAAACAAAATATAGATGTAGTATGAAAAATGAATAATACATTTATGAAGTAAATTAAACTGAAATGATGCCATTATGTCATTGTGCTGAAATCTGTATAAATATTTAATTATATATTATATTAAAATACATTTGCTAACCTATAGATGGGATTTTTATTTTTGTGGAAGGTGTGTGGAAGATGCTTCTCTTTCTGATGCCAAAATAATTTAGTGAAAACATAAGGGAAACCAAAAGTCCCTCAATAAAATGAGCCTGTTACAAGACAAGTAGAACTCAACACCAACATCAACTTGGATGCAAGTCTAGTCTAATTTGTATGGAAGAACTACTCTTAAAATACACTTCAAACAGGAAGAAAGCTATTGACGAAAAACTATTTCAGACATTTCACTTTGCTGTGACCTTCATCCTGTTCAGATTAATTCCTAAATCTAATCTGTTCATCTGCTGGTTACAATGACAACTCTGTATAGTTCCTTCACCACTTGATGGCAGAGGCATAAAAAGGCTACATGCATCTTAAAATCATTTAAGTATGAATGTTGAAGATGTTAGATTTATTTTTTTCTTCATCTGAAACAAACCTACATTATATGGTCAAAAATATGTGGACACCTTACAATCATATCCATTCCCTAAACTGTTGAACAAAACTGTGTAGGGTGTCTATGCTGGTAGCATTACAGTTTCCCTTGACTGGAACTAAGGGACCCAAACCTATTCCAGCATAACGATGCCCCTGTGCACAAAGCAAGCTCCTTGAAAACATGGTTTGCCAAAGCTAGACTGGAAGAACTCGAGTGCCTACACAGAGCCCTGACCTCAACCCCACTGAACACCTTTGAGATGAACTGGAATACCAGCCGCACCCCAGACTCACATAATATCAGTGCCTGAGCTCACTAATGCTCTTGTGGCTAATTGGGCAAATCTCCACAGCCACGCTCCAAAATCTAGTGGAAAGCCTTTGCAGTAGAGTGGTTATTATAACAGCAAAGGAGGAATAAATCTGTAATAGAATATTGAAACTGTGCTAAATGTCATTATGTTTCATTATGCTAAGTTTCATTATGCATCATATAAACAATATGCTCTTTATTACTATACAAAAAGGAAAACAATTTTCTACCAGATTTCTTTCTAAGCACTGACTGGAATCTTTGAAAATGCTCATTAATGAATGTCATATTAAACCCAATAATTCTTTTTTTTATTTGCTCATTTTTACAAACTATTTACAAATAAACTGTTGAGAAGAACATTAATTGCTAATCAGTCAGAAAACTATAAAACAGCAAATACCTTCATTATTTAATTTTTGTCTTAAATACACTACTAAATGTTACCTTTAAATAAATATATATATTCAAAAAAACAAATTTTTGGCTGGAAAACAAGTTGCAGTACACACATGAACATCTAGTCTAATATACACTCACCAGCCACTTTATTAGGAACACCTGTATACCTGCTCATTCATGCAATTATCCAATCGGTCAATCATGCAACAGCAGAACAATGTATAAAATCATGCAGATACAGGTCAAACACACATCAGACATGTGCGCATCACATGTTAGAATGGGGGAAAATTGTGATCTCAGTGGCTTATCTCCTGAGATTTTCACACACTATAGTTATATAAAAATAACTATTATATAAAAAGATGTGTTGGATGGATAACTGGTATAGAAAATGGATGGATGAAGTTCTGTAAACATCCTCCTAACCTCAAGAGGGCGCTGTGAAAAATCCCATTTACAGCATTGAGCCAATAAACTCTAATGCTCACGTGGCCACATTGCTTGGTGATGAAAAAGCCTGGCTTGACAATTTTCTGTAGCATCGCTGCCACACACACAAAAAAATCAAATCAAAAGTTTGAACTTGGATCTATCCGCAAAAATACTTGCTTGTGCATCAAGTGAAGATTAGTCGATTGATCCGCGATGTAACACTACGATTAGAGAATTTACAGAGAATTATGGAGAGCCATGTTTTCATCCGAGTAGTGGGGAAGGGGAGTTACGGTGAGGTGAACCTGGTGCAACACAAATCTGACCGTAAATAGTACGTCATCAAGAAGCTGAACCTGAGAACATCGTCGAAGCGAGAGCGCCGTCACAGCTCGAACATCCCAACATCGTCACCTACCGGGAATCATGGAAAGGAGAAGACTATCAGCTTTATATAGTTATGGGCTTCTGTGAGGGAGGAGACCTGTATCACAGGCTGAAGCAGCAGAAGGGTGAGCTGCTGCCTGAAAGACAGGTGGTGGGGTGGTTTGTCCAGATCGCCATGGTACTTCAGTATTTACACGAGAAACACATCTTGCACCGAGATCTGAAAATGCAGAACATCTTCCTGACCAAGACCAACATAATCAAAGAGGGTAATCTGGGCATCGTACGTGTTCTGGAGAATCAGAATGACATGGCCAGCACCCTGATCGGAACACCGTACTACATGAGTCCTGAGCTTTTCTCCAACAAGTCGTACAACTACAAGTCGGATGTTTGGGCTCTGGGCTGCTGCGTGTACGAGATGGCAACTCTTTAACACGCCTTCAATGCAAAAGACATGAACTCGCTCGTGTACCGTATCGTAGAGGGAAAGTTGCCTCAGATGCCATCTAAGTACGATCCTCAGCTAGGAGAGCTGATCAAGCGAATGCTGTGTAAGAGGCCAGACGACAGACCGGATGTCAAACACATTCTGCGGCAGCCCTATATCAAACAGCAGATTGCAGTCTTTTTGGAGGCCACTAAAGAGAAAACTGCCAGTTCCCAAAAGAAGGTGAACAGCAAGCCTAATAGAGACATACCAAGAGACGTGCATGTTCTTCAAAAGCAGGAGCCACAGTGTGTCAACTCTGAGCAGAAAAGCAGAGGAAGCAGGTCAGAGGAAAATCAATCCAAACATCACAACGGCATAAAGGACAATATTCTCCCAAACCCACCCCTGTTCATAAACTCCCCAAGTCAGGACATTTAGGACGTCCTGAATTCAACAGATCAGAACGTAGCAACCATCAGCAATACTGACATCGACATCCAACCTCAGGAATACAAGGACAAGCTACGGAAAGTGAAACCCCATCGACCCGCAGCTTCAGCGGCCAAACGGACAGAGAGAGACGAGAAAAAGAAAGAGGACACGGCCGTTCCTCAGCCACACCCCAGAACACAAGTATCAGGTGTCCTTATCGGAAAGGAAGAACGCTCGCTTGTTTTACTGAGTTCGAGTTTGACAGAATTGTTAAAACCCACGGAAAGAATCAAACCCGTAAAAGACAGCAGAGCTCCGTTTGTGGAGGAGGACACTATGAAACTGCTGCAGCAGGCAGCGATGGAGGACGTAAAAACTGAGGCAGGGCATCTTTCAGGAGAAAGAGGGACTATTCTGGAATCCACCGATAAGCTGCTTTGGCCATTTATTTCAGTGGCACTCATGGAGTCTTACAACCCAGAGCAAACTGCAGCTCCTTCAGAAACCAGCAAGCAACATATTCATCCTACTTTCTCTTCCGTGGAGCCGTCCACGTCCCGTCAGTGCAGACAGAGATGTGGCCCACGATGAGAGCAAAATTAAAGCAGCCAATTCCATGCCTCTGCCTCCACTTCATGAAAATTCCCCAACCGTAGGTATAAAAAGGAGAGAAGGAAGTGAAGTTGAGATGGCTAAACACTCTGATCACCAACATGACCCTATACCCCAGAATCGGCTTCTATCAGCCCGAGAGAGGAGGCAGCTGAGGAAGATACGAGAAAACCAGAGCGAGTCAGCTCCTGCTGTCAGAAGGGCGTCGTGCGATGTTGCCTCGGTAAATGCCAAGAACACGGACCAGCCTGAGAGAAAATCATTATTGTGTCACTCGGATGAGGAGTGCAGCTCATCCACCAGTACCACAGAGCGCTCTGAGGGAGACTACAGAGAGGGCAAAAGCAAGACCAACGAGATGCAAGACCTGGTCCAGATGATGACGCAGACATTACGAATGGACGCCAGAGACGTCCTGTGTGAGCAGGAAAGCTCGCGGTCTAACTCGGCCATGGTGCCCGAGTTCAAACTGAACACGACGTACCGAGACACGCTGATGCTTCATGGGAAAAGCAGAGCGGGAGAGCGCGACTTCTATTTCAGTGACGTCCGATCAAAGGACTCTTCAGGACCGGCTAAGATTAGGAGAGCCGTGGAGCACTCGCGCACAGACATGGTTAAAGGACTCTGAGTGAAACTGCTGGACAAAATCCTGGACCTCCTGCAGGAGGAGGACGAGGACAAGCGAGAGGTCTTGCTACGGCAGCAGATGGGGGAAGAAAAGTACAAAGCGTACGCCGTTATGGTGCGGCAACTAAAATTCTTCGAGGACGTCGCGTTCAAATGCTGAGTAAATCCGCTGACGCGCAAACCCTGATCATGTCTCCACTGATGATTAGTAGACTTTGGCGATTATACTTTGATTTCCTTTGTAAATATGAACTGATACAATGCACTGAATGAATCACATGTCTTTATGCAACTTATCTCAGTGACCAGCATTTCGTTTCTCCTGTATGATTGTAAATTTCTGATCCGGTTCTATATTGAAAGTCAACATTTTTCTATTGCCTACACGATATATATGTTTCGAAATGTAGGATGATTTATAATAAACACTTCGGTTTCTGTAAAAAAAAAAAAAAAAAAAATCGCCACTTCGTCTCCACTCCTGCCAGCCAAGTACAGGAATCTGAGCTATAGTGGGTACAGGATCACTGAAAATGGACAGGTAAAGGTTGGAAAAAGACCAAACAATGTTTTATAAACTCTAGAGACTTTTGAAAATACCAGGAGATACTTAAACCAACTGTGTTAGCTTCCACTGTTATGCTGATGATACACAGTTGTATGTTTCAGCGAAGCTAGAGGACAGACATAAGCTTAGTAAAGTTGAGGATTGTGTAAAGGACATTAGACATTGGATGTTAACTTCCTTCTGCTTAATTCTGATAAAACAGAAATACTTTCATTAGGCCCACGTGTAGCTAGAAGTAATCTTTCTGATCACATGGTTACTCTGGATGGTCTTTCTGTTTCATCATGTGCAGCAGTTAAAGACCTTGGAGTGATTATTGACTCCAGCCTATCATTTGATGCTCATGTAGATAATATTACTAGGATAGCCTTCTTTCATCTCAGAAATATTTCTAAAATAAGAAATATATTGTCACTACATGATGCGGAAATACTAGTTCATGCATTCGTCACCTCTAGATTAGATTACTGTAATGCCATACTGTCTGGATGTTCCAGTAGGAATATAAATAAGCTCCAATTAGTCCAGAATGCAGCTGCTAGAGTCCTAACTAGAACTAGAAGATACGACCATATCACACCGATATTATCAATACTGCATTGGCTCAAAGTAAAATCTCGCATTAATTATAAAATACTTTTATTAACCTATAAAGCACTAAATGGTCTCGCGCCACAATATCTAAGCGACCTTTTGGTTTTCTATGATCCGCCACGCCTACTTAGATCAAAAGATGCAGGCTATCTGACGGTACCTCGAATAGTGAAGGCTACAGCAGGGGGAAGAGCTTTCTCTTATAGAGCCCCACTGTTATAGAACAGTCTTCCTATTAGTGTTCAGGACTCAGGCACAGTCTCAGTGTTTAAGTCTAGGCTTAAAACGTATTTGTTTACTCAAGCCTACCCTGACTAGATTCTGTTCTACTTTCTCCCTCTCTCCTTCGCCGAGCCCCACACGAATTTATGGAGATACTAGAGATCCAGATCCTTTCTGCCTCTGGCTGGAGCTCAAATCTTCTTTAATTCCAGACTGCTGGGACTACGGCTGCTCTTAACGCCATACAGACTTCATATAAATCCATAATGAACTTTTTCACAATATCTGTTGTTACCCAGATGAGGATGGGTTCCCTTCTGAGTCGGGTTCCTCTCAAGGTTTCTTCCTCTTAAAACATCTTAGGGAGTTTTTCCTTGCCACCGTCGCCACTCAGTGGCTTGCTCAGTTGGGATAAATTCACACCTTTAATATCTGTATACCGTGTTGATATTTCTGTAAAGCTGCTTTGAGACAATGTCTATTGTAAAAAGCGCTATACAAATAAAATTGAATTGAATTGAATTGTGTCACGGTCAAAGTCACAGATTTTTCCTTTTTCTATTCTGATGTTTGATGCGGACATTAACTGAAGCTCTTGACCTGTATCTCCATGATTTTATGCACTGCTGGCACATGACAGGCAGATGGGATAATTTCAGGAATGAACAAGTGTACAGATGTTGCTAATAAAGTGGATTGTGAGTGTAATATAAATATTCAATGCCCAGTATATATTTATTTTAATGCAAAAATTAGCTTGCTACAGATTTAGAAATGTAGAAGAAGAAAAAAAAACACGCAATTACATTCAGTGCTTGAATTAGAAACAAGGCTCATTTTATATTACACCAACACATTCATCCTGAAAGGGCAGTTCAGATACACAACTACAAATTATTACACACACACACACACACACACACACACACACACACACACACACAGTAGTATCAAAACACTTTTTTGTTGTTTATTTTTATACAACTGCAGTTCTATCAAAAATGCTGTATACATCAATGTTTAATATTATTTTCTTAAAGCAAAGATGTTAATCACTATCAGACTCCAGGTTGAATTCACAGTATCAAGTAAAGTATCAAGTAATTTAGATGAGCGCACATCGCGATTCCCTATTGGCCAGCCTGGGATAGAAATTCTTACTAAGTATTTAGAGATATTAATGCATTTTTGGTTATCAAAAAGTAATGAAATAAGGTACAGAAGCAATCACTTTTAATCAAAGTGCTTACAAGTGCGGGGAAGGCTCAGTGAGGATAGCATCACTCATCCTCCTCTTCCTCTTCCTCCTCTGGGGTGTAGTCATAAGTAGACTCGCTGTGGTCAGAGTCTTCCTCATCATTGCTCATCTCCTCCTCTTGCTCTTCCTCTTCATTGCTGCTATCATTTTCATCTTCATTTTCTTCGCTGTTATCTTCCTCTTCCTCCTCTTCCACTCCCTCATCTCCTTCATCTACCTCATCACCTTTACCTGAAAGAGGAACACACACATATTTTTCTGCCTTTTAAATAAAGAACCGGTGAAGAGTACAGGTGGCAGAAATGAGGTCCCTCTGCAGGGAGAGGAGCTTGACAGTTTGGGAGAGCCTCGGAGTAGGACCGCTGCTACTCCGAAATGAGAGTAGCCCCTTTGGTCAGCTCCCGCTAGAGCTGTATCAGACACAGCCCACTGGATGGCCTGCACCCATTGCAAAGATTGTATCTTACAGTTGGCTTGGGAAAATGCAAGGATCCCCTAGGAGGAGCTAGAATCTGTGGCTGGAAATACAGAAGTCTGGACTGACTGACTTCTCTCCTATACAAGTAGTACCATTTGGTTTCAATGTTAATTATTAAAAAATGAAAGCTGTAATCATTGTCAATTTTTTGAGGTAAAGAAGGATACAACGCTTCCGGATGTGCTGTTATAGGGAAATGATCTTTTGTGGTGGTTTGTTTACTCTGCCTCACATCAGGCCGCATCATACATCCCGTCATTGTTTATTTTCCTAGAACAGCACACCCTGTCATGTTTTATACCTTAGAACAATTTAGTTCAGCATGTTAACTGCGTGTTCAGTTTCATCACTGGTGTTTTAAGTCTTAAAACCAAACTGTGTCAATCTTGGAGAAAACATGCTTTCACTTGCTGTACAGTACACAGGTACTGAAGGATATTTTTGTTTTAACAAATGAGCCAACAGATGGATTATGTAGTTTTAGCACAGCTACTCTTACTAACTCCAACTTACAGACAGTGTTAATCAATGTGGTGATGTGTTCCCGCAGATCAGTCATAAAATCCTCCAGTTTTCCTTCCATACATTCCTCAATGACCTCTGTATCCATTGTCACAGCATGTGGCTGAAACAGTGGCCTTTTCAGAAGCCTGCGGTAACTGAGAAACACAGACAGTAACTTACATCATCAAATTCACACTGGTGTCTTTTAATGCCACTGTAGCACTCAAACTCGCCTCTTACCTTTTGGCACATGACATATATTCCTGAAACAAAACAAAACAAAACAAAAAAACTAAACACAAAAACACAAACACCTTAATAAGCACAGTATCTACTGGAATATTAAAAGCTATTTACAGATTATAAGCCCTGCTCAATTCAGTGTTTAGGCTAATAAAATTAATGGTTCCAAATGCTTCATAACAGTCGTTAGGTTAGGTTAGTCGTTAGATTAATACTCTTCTGCACCCTCAAAAAATCCTGTATTATCTCGTTAGCTGTTCATGACCAGGGCAAGGACAATGCATCCCAAAGATCTGCGATCACGATCACCGTTGTTGATTATTTTCCTTTAACAGCTCGCCCAGTCTCATTTCATAAACAAAAGTGATGATGCATATGACCGTAGATGGAATTCAGGCTGACCTTAATGAACTGGAATGGGTCATTCTCCTGTAGTAGCTGCTCGATGCCTGCGTGGACAACTCCCAGGCGATTGCGGTCCTCTTCAGTTTGCACCACGCCCTGCTGGATGTTGAGGCTGTTCTCCCCTTCATAGGCACGCACGCCCTCACTCAGCGATGACAGGAATCCATCCAGCCTGGTCATCAGAACCCCTCGAAGGGTGTCCACTTGCTTGTCCACTTCCTCCAGGAAGGCCTACAACAGTGCAGGCAAGTATGTGCATAAAAGACATGCTTTGAGAGGGACAGAGGGAATCAAGTATGGTGCATTACCTTGTTTTGCTGTTCCACCTCTCTTTGCTCCTTTACATTTTTCTCTACTCTTCTGATCTTCCTGTTCACCTTCTGTAGTTGTGTGTCCAGAGATGCCTACAGAGAGACATATTAATGAGACCAAGGCACTTCCAAAATGGTTTAAAAACAAAAAAAGTGCCTCCCATTTTGTAGCGCAAGCTGAGCTCTAACTCAGTTGGTATACATGTACAAAACATTTATGTTCACTTTCTACAAATGACGTTTCAGTATTCTGTGCAAATAATTTAATGCATGTCATTTAAATCGAAAAATACACTATAGAAACATGGTGCAAGAGCCAAACATATTCGCAGTTCATATTCTCTACTGCTCAATGGTTCAATCAATGGACAAAGCACACAGGGGAAAAAAAAAACTGCTCTGCTTTTCTCCTGTGTTCCAGAGCTCTTTACTGAGATGGCACGTGATTGTATTGTTAATGATTTGAACAATTATGTAGGCATTATTGTACAAGAGACCTGAGTCATACAGAAGCTTCACACTTCTGTCACTTTCTACTTTCCACTTACATGTGCTCTACAAGTCCCTGTGTATGTTGGTACTACAGACATACTAGAATACTAGTAACATACTAGAATTGGTGCGTTAATATAAACCTTTGATTTGAGTTAAAGCCTGCAGAGCTGCTGTTATAGTAAAATAAGGAAAAACTTCTGACCAATTAGAAAAAAGCACTCTGAAACATTCAACTGCGCTCTGGTAATTTGACCAAATGCATTTTTAAAATTATATATAGAATGCTATACTCACAAACATTTTGATATTCACTGCAGTGTGATTGTAATCTTGATGAATATTCATTAGCCAAATGCATGCTGAAATGGATTGTGCTTGAACATATTCTGCCAATCATGTTTTTCTCTATAAACATCCAGTTCTGTAATAAAGACATGGTATTCAAGTGCAGTTCAATAAGTGCACTCTTGCCTGTTAAAAGGGTGACATACTGTATTACTGCATTGAGGGTATTTTTCTCGCTTTAGTACTACGGCATTTTAAACACCGGTCCTTCCCGTGCATGTTTCAAATCAATAACCTCAAGGCTCGAAATCGCAACCATTTTGGTCGCATATGTTCCCAAAATTTAATCTATGAGACCTCAAAGTATATTTGTGTGATGTACATAGAAAATGAATGGTTGTGGTCTAAATCATGTTATTTTCGAGTTTAAATCCAAATTCAGATACAGATACAATAATGGCATTGCATTACACCTCAACTCTTTATCATAGTACACAAAACTGTAGTATTTATTTATTTTATATATATATATATATATATATATATATATATATATATATATATATATATATATATATATATATATATACACACATATATATATACACATATATATATATATAAAGCTGCTTCAGACTTCATTGGGACAGAAAAAATATTTTATAAGCAATAAACTCATTTTATTTATACGTAACTTATTATTTATATAACAACAAAAGAACACTTTATAAGAAATATAATTTATTTTAATGCAATTCACATACTGGCTTAAAAGTATACTTCAAACTCATATTAAGGTAGAAAAAATAAAACTACAATCTGGCTAGTTTTCCATCCATCAGTTTGTGATTCCAATGAGATCCATAAAACCAGCACATTTTAATACTGAAATTGGATTTTAAAAATGGAAAAAATGAAAGTGTTGAAATCTCCCGACCACTGACTTAAAATTAATTTTAAATGAATATGATTCAACGAATACTACTGCTTGGTACTATGATAATTAGATTCGATTAAAATCTAATAAATAATCTAATGCTTACTAATCACTCTAACATTTAAGATTATCTTTAATGTTTAGGGATCTTTCAATGAATGTTTCTGAGATCGTTTGCTCCGTTTAATTTTTTTCCCATTGGACTGGAATGCAGAAATGATCCAACTGGAAGATATTCTGAAAAGATATCATGAATACTTATGTAAATGTGCTTTTTTTGCTTTTTATTTTTAATAAATTTGCCAAGATTTCAAACAAACTTCTTTCATGTTGTCATTATGGGGTATTGTTTGTAGAATTTTGAGGAAAAAAATAATGAATTTAATCCATTTTGGAATAAGGCTGTAACATAACAAAATGTGGGAAAAGTGAAGCGCTGTGAATACATTCCGGATGCACTGTATGTATGAGGCAGTCGCAGGGCATCCCTGAAACTGCAATTTATTTAAGTAAATTAGTTAACTAACATCAGGAGTTCACAAAGATCTGAGGTGGAAAAACGCAAAAACAAAAGGAAAAAAAGAAATGGTCCAGTATGGAATGAACACTAATCAGATTGAATCAGTTTATCCGATTTCTGTTTCAGTTTGTTGATGTAATAGAAAAAGTTAGTGGCTAACTAACTACAGTAGTTAGGCCAACATTTGTCTAGCTCTTTGCTAGCTTGTGCCTACTAGCTATGACAATGGTAGTGCTCAGGTGGTCGAAACTGTCATCACCTACAGGTCCTTTTCACAACTATAACTTATGTATTTATTTTATTTGAGTCATTTAAATGTGCGGTTTAATTGTTAAGCAATTTCCACGTAATACTTACTTTTAAGTACAAGCACATTGTTAAAATAATACTGCACTATAAAATGTCTTTTCAGCATCATAACTACTGCAGGCATCATGAGAGAGAACATGCCAACCCTCTGCGTCAGGTCTAAACATTTATTTTTCTTGAGTACAGCAAATGAACACTTGGAGTAGCAGATCAGACATGCTTATACATGATATTGAGTGAAACTTCCTGTCATGTTTCTTGATTCAGATTGCAAAGAAGAGAAAATGGGAAACAGCACAAGAGGAAGAGCTGCAGAAGCTAGCACTACAACTGGAAGACCGTTGCACTATAAACGCTATTGTGCTTCCTGAAAGCCACCCACAACCAGCAACCTCTGCTGCCACTGAACCAGGGACAAGCTCCATTAGAGAATCTCTGGTGGACCAATCCCTTATAATCCACGGTCTCAGCGGTCCAGAGTACCAAGGAGTCTACCACTCAGTGGTGGACCGGATGCTGGTGACATCCACCGGAAAGCCACTCCAGTTACTCCACGGTGCTGGGCCATAGGATCAAGCAGCGCCTGTGGGAGATGCTAAACTGTCCCTCCTTGATGGAGGAGGAGCAGTTACAGGATAGAGAGCAGATATATTAAACTGAGAAATTCAGCATGTCAACACTCCTTACTCCGACTTAGACACCAGTCAAGAACCCAAGCCTGAACAGCCATAGAGGAAACTGAAAAAGACATAAATGAAGGTGCAAGAGGAAAAAAAAAAAAAAAAGGCTCTATTCTAGTCCGGATCCCAGTGGGTCCAGAGTCAATCCTGGGAATGCTGGTGGGGATCCATCCTGGGAATGTGGAACAGGAAGCCAGACCTTTGCAGGGCACCATGCACAAACACATTCACATCTAGTGGGTATTTAAGAACAAGTTTTTGGACAGTGGGAGGAAACTGGAGGATGTGGAGCAAACCTATGCAGACATGGGGAGAACAGGTGAAACTCTACACATAAAGAAATCCGAGCTCAAGGCTGAACCAGGAACCAGTGTCCCCAATTTGCCCCTAGGTGTGAATTAGTGTAAGAATATAAATGTCTGTTGAACTTCATCCACCAGGACCTTGATCACGATAAAGTGCTTACTGAAGATAAATGAAGGAATACCACTTATTATGCCCTCGTTAATACCTCCTGAATAACACTCCTACCTGAGTTCACTGGGGTGGGGCTTTGTGTATTGATGGGCCAGAGCTCTACAGTGCAACCAAAAAGTACTGTGTGCGACTTTGAATAAATATATTGTTTAAGATATTTAAAACTAAATATTTTATGGTTGTTTATTTATAAATTAACCAACAGTATTTTTCATTGCTAATATTGTAATTCAATTAACCATAGCCGTGAGCAGAGATCTTACATTTAACTGTTTATGACAAATCTCCTGATTAAAGCTTAAACAGCAACATAAAGATTGGTATCTGGATCTTTATCAGTCGACCAAGATGACAAGAAATCGGCATCAGCTGTAAAAATCCTGATAATGCACCTCTAATGAACACCATTAAACCAAAGCATTTTGTATCTGGCAGGTAAATGAACTCGCCCAATCACATCCTATATGAGATTATTCAGATATGTACACAATATACACAGAGCAGTTCAAGAACTGGCTTTGGAGAATTTAGAAAATGGTCAATAATCATACCTGTAGACTACCCTCTTATTATTAAAGACCACATTCAGATGCTAATGCAAGTGTAAAACAATGTCGTGTCAGTATGTCATGTCAGTACTGTGCATCCTACCCGCAGGTCCTTCATGGTATTCTTGAGCGTTTTGATAGCATGCCTGTTGTGACCTCCCTCAATGGTGCATGCATTGCACAGGAACTTGCGCTCATCCATACAGTAATATCGAAACATCTCGTCATGCTCTATGCACTTTCTCTTCCTCATGTCGCTCAGTGGCTCTACCAGCGGATGCTCGCGGAAGGCAGGGAGCTCAAGGTGGTGCTGCACATGCTCTGGACACATGGACACCTCACACTTCAGACACGTCTTCACCGCTGTGTATCTCTTGGCTGAATCACCGGTGATGTCCGGACCACAATAATCACAGCGCACCTCAGCAGTCCTGTATGAGGGTCCTGGTCGGCTCTGGCTGGGCCGCTGGGTGCGGTTGCGTTGCCTAAAGCCATCAGCGATGCTGGCAAGTTTGAAGTTCTTCTGCCATTGCTTGGAGCAGCGGTGGCTCTCACGGCATTCAGGGCAGCGCAGACGGCCACGCTCTGAACGGCTCTTCAGCCTCCGCAGACACTGCAGGCAGAAGTTGTGGCCACATGGCAACAGGTGGGGTTCTCGATAAAGGTCTAGGCACACAGGGCAGGTCAGCTCTTCCTCCAGCACACTGGTGTCCTCCAAAGCTTTCGCCATGACGATGCTTCTTTAAGTCACTCTGCAAGCCAATGAGAACTTTGATTATCCTCCAAAATATTTATTTGACAACAAGTGAACTGATATATTAAAACATATTCACAGACAAGCAAGATACCGAATAAAGATAAAGGTTAAAATTAAAACAAGCGTATCCTGAGCAAACAACTTGTCGTTTATTTAAAAATAAAGAGGTGAATAAATAAAATAGTTAAATTATTTAGAAGACACAAGGCTTATTGTTTCTGAACAGAAATCTAAAACGAAAGCAAGACCTGGTGTGCCAGGCCTGCATGATCAAATCCACCCAGTGACCAAACAAAATTTAATACCTCACTATACATAATATATTCTTCATTTACAATGTTTCACTATACAATTTGCCAAAATGCTAGTAAAAACACACACTGGCCTTAAAATGGACACAAAATTTTATTATTTATAGTTTTACATAAATAATAGCCAATAACTTTGTTTCCTTATGCATGTGCATTTCCTTATAGTTATAATTCCTTTATTCAACCTGTTATTATTTTGTTTTGTTTTTTTTTTTTTAAATAAAATAATCTTACCTCTTTCTGACATGCAGGATATTAGTATATTAATCTAATCTACGTATAATAAGCTAACATGTCCATCTCCAAAGGGGAGAGAGAGAGAGAGAGAGAGAGAGAGAGAGAGAGAGAGAGAGAGAGAGAGAGAGAGAAACAAAACTCGTTACCGGAAATAAACTGATCGAATATATCTACTGTATACACTGACGGGTCACGTGCTTCTGCTTCATTCTGCCTGCGTCCAAATCAGCGGTTGCGCACTATTTTGACGTCCTATCTAGTGCAGTATAGCAGAGGGGTTTGAGATACGTGATCTCGGTCTCTCGGATCACATTAAAAATGAAGAGAAGTAGTGAGTCATACTGCACGGTTTGTCCAGAACTCACGCGCACAGCTTTACCAAAAAATAAACGCGCTAGACGTAAATATTTTGCCGACAATTAGCATACACGCTAACGGTCAAGTATGTTGATAATTTCAGCAAACGTTTATTATGAATATGTACATATCCAAAATGTTTAATAAATAAATAAATATATAAATAAATCTTGGTTCACTTTAGTCGCCGTTGTGTTTGTTTTAAAATAAACCGATGAATTAATCACGGCGGATTAGTCCCCTGTGACGAGGATTATCTCGCCTCCAATGACACCTGTAGCCTCGACAATATCAAAAAGACGGGCATTAACCAAATTTAATATTCATGTCAGCGTGCCATACACAATTACAAGCTGGGCTGAAAACCGGTATCAGATGAGCTCCTCACCTCACGCTTCCACTTTGAACTCTCCGATATTCTCAAATTCCGTCACTAGTCTTTCTTTTCTTGGAGTTTTAGTAAATATGTACGTCCCCGTGGTGGTGTTACTAAGATCTGGTTCATAATAAGTAGTTCCAAATCCCAAATCATAACATAAATGCACTTGCCGAATTGTAATACCTGCTCCTCAGTAGAGTCGATATACGTCGTTCGTGAAAGAGCCGGATCTTTTTTATTTGAACAATGTACGTTAACTGTCGACTCGCGCGAACGAGTCGGTTCTTCTAAGCGACCGTTAAACCTAAAGTATAGTTCGCTTTTTTTTCACGCATACGCATAGCCTTTCAAAATATACTCCATTTGGCATGTACGCGTTCGCAGGCCGTCGACGCATGCGCATTATGACAACTTGCACTACCCGTCCTGGCCTACAAGAGTCAGTACGGAGCAGTAAAGCAGGTTTTCTGGTGTGAAGGACGACAACGAAGAAGAACTACAACAACACGGAGCAATGGAGGAGAACGACATGCGGCTTCACTTGTAATTAGAGGAAGAATAAGAAAAAGAAAAAAGTAATAAACGGTTTCAGGCCTTCCGTGCCATAGTCCTTATATCGCGTCATCTTTATGTTTAAAAAACAATTAGCAGTGAGTTGTTTTGTTTGTTTGAAAACCACTGTCTTTGCTTCAGAAGCGATTGCCAGTTGCATTGCTTTTCATTGTACTGCAATCACAACCATAAGCCTTAGAATACATACATATTATATATAGTGTGTGTGTGAATACACTCACCTGGCACAATCTGTACACCTACCTACTCACACAATTATCTAATCAGCAAATAGTGTGCACTGCTGCAAACTGGAATAAAGTTGGTTTGACGTTGGACGTTCGATATTCGCGGAAATTAAGGGACCGTCTCTAAAGTTACATACGACATTGTTATGCATGATTCTAACTTCAATAGCATTTGAAGGGAATGACTTACAGTCACAAAACCAACGGGAAAGTTCATCTAGGTGTCAGGTATGAGACACACCTTTTAGATTTTCAATATTTATCAAAAAAAAAAATATATATATATATATATATATATATATATATATATATATATATATATATATATATATGAAATTATGTAATTTTATTAATAGGACATAATTTTTTTGAAGAAAACTATTCAATCCAGTACAGGTCATTTTGACCCCCTTTATGAATTCGTGAAGGTTTTTTTGGTTCAAGCATTGTAGGGTTAAATATCAAAAATTTAAAGGTGTGTCTCATACCTGACACCTAGATGAACACTTTCCAATTGGTTTTGTGACTGTAAGTCATTCCCTTCAAATGCTATTGAAGTTAGAATTGTGTATAACAATGTCGTATGTAACTTTAGAGACGGCCCCTTAATTTCCGCATTTCCGCGAATATCGTACGTCCAACGTCAAGACCAACTTTATTCCAGTCTGCAGCAATGCATAAAATAATGCAGATTCTTGTAATGTTCATATCAACCATCAGAATAGGGAAAAATGACCTCATTTATTTTGACTTTGGCATGATTGTTGGTGTCAGATGGGCTGGTTTAAGTATTTAAGTGCTGATCTCCTGGTGTTTTTTTTGACAGAAACGCCTTGTTGATGAGAGCTGTCAACGAAGAATGGCCAGAAAAGCATCTCAGAAGGCACAACTACTATGAGCTTTTAGCTAATATTTCTGCCTTGTCTTTTTCTGTGATAGCTATTCTTCCTTCTCCTGTTAATACCGGTATATTTCTGGTTTTATACAGCACAATCATCTTCTTTAACACACCTCACACAGTTCGTTCCTTCTGATATTCTTGTACTGCCACTGGTGTCAATGTTATTTTTTCAAACTAAATGCTTGATGTCTATTTTTAATTGTATGAGAACAATCTTCACTGCACCATGGAACAACTTTCTCCCTTCCATTTCCTTACACTTTAGGGATAGATTTCTCTGCTGCTCTGATTAATATTGAGCTTAATTTCTCTGTGCAGTTATGAAGTTCTCACTGTACCTGTTGCTTTGGGTTTCGTCAACACTCACTTGCACCACCTGATGGTGGAGACGGACTAGCAGCAGGTGGAGATTATGCATCATGCATGGATACGCTTCTGCTGTTCCTGCAGTTCCCAGATGTGCATTGCTGAATATCTTACTGAATCTGACCCACTGAATTTGTGGAAGTGAATTTTTAAAGCGAAGTCAAATGGACTAAAATTTGCCTGTCGAATATTATAGGTGGTATTTTTAAACGAACAGTATTTTTTTTAATGAACTTCAGAAGGTATATATTGATTATTGAATGTTTCATAATGAAATTGTATGTTAAATGTTTCCAGTTTAAATATTCACAGCTTAAATATACAACTATGTCAAACTGCACCCCCCAAAAATGCAAGGCCTGAAAATACAATGCATTAAAATACAAGAAATCTTATTACAAAGCATTATATTTTCAATTAGTGCAATTCAACATGCTTTTTTTTTATTTCAAAGACACGTCATTATTTTACTTCCATATGATATCCCCGTCTTAATTTTGTCTGAGGCTATATTGTTATTAATGTGATCCTGCTCCACCAAAATCTACACTCACAAGACACTCCATATCCGTAAAGTGCTTTTCTATAGTCAGGCTTGTGTTCATCTGTGGAAACAGTTACTTCAGAGTATCTAAATCTAAACTGTCTTAGCTTTTTCTGGTTAAGGTTAACAATGAGACTAAGAAGGCCTGCAAGGCTTCCAAGAAACAATTACTCATCTTTAATCAGCAAACCTCCAGTGTTTAATTAACACATAGTGCTAAATTGAGCCTTGCAGAGTTCAGTTTTTCAGTATGAACATTTTCACTCAGACTACTAATGTCTCAGCTAGGAATTAACTGCCAAAAATAAATTGATTAAGAGGCCTTTAGATGCTTTCGTTGATTTTATTTGTTTACAACAATGCATAATTACAATGTTATATTTAACAGCATGCACTGTTTCAAAGAATATTGTAATTCATCTAAGCTCTCAATGGAATCTAAAAATGAAAAAAAAAAAAAAAAATCTCCTCCACATCAGACCCTCCACCAACTCTTTAACAAGCTACATAATTATAATTAACTTTTAAAATAGAAATATGTTCCATGCCTTTTTAGATGACAGTGCAAAAGATCAACAACAACAAAATAAATATACAGTACATAGTGACCCTCTCTGCGGTAAACATGATTATTATTTCATTATCTAGAGGCATTTCTGCGGGACTGCCAAGCTGGTTATCTTAGAATAGTGATGTCTGGTTACAAAATAACTGACTCCCAAAATGTCTGTTTGCAGTACACCCAAGTTATTGATGTCAAACTATTAATTATTAATTGCATAAACACAAAGTGTGTTAGCTAAAGTCATGTCTTTTCATGTAGGTGTGGATGCTTTTAGTATTATTGTATTAATATAAATGAAGAAATTATATTCATGTAGTGAATTTTCAGGAAATGGATTACAGAGTGTGCAGGTACATACTGAGGGAAGTAATCAGAGTTATGCGTGCTATACTCTTCAGCTACATAACAAGGCGGAGTTTGCCCCTGACCTTGAATCTGACCTTGAATGATCCAGACAGTTTGATGTAAATATAATGCGTCACAGTGTATGTAAACTATGGATCAACTATTTTCATATACTATGAAAACTATGGAGTGTCATTTGAGGCTATTATTAAATACATACATATGACACTATTTAGTAATTAATAGCATTGTCTTTTACAAGTCTACAGAAAAGGGTTTTTTTCACTCAGAGGACACTGCATCATAATTGGAGACATTGCTGTCAAGCAGCATCTTTACCTTGGACAACTTTACTCAAGAAAATTCTGGCTATCTTGGAGCTACACACAAGTATTTTGTATAATCTGAATGGCAGCTGCAGAAAATCGATTTAAGCTTATGTGTAACCCATGTCTGAATATGAGGAACTTTCCCTGCATAAATATTGACATACTTTAAGTTACTTATGTTGACTCTGAATCTGCCCCAGACTGCATTTATAGTAAATTTAGAACATTTTAAACTTTAATGAGGAATTATATAGTATTTGATTTTTCTAGCAGTAAGATACAGAAGGTACGTCAAATTCTGCCATCCCATCGGAGATCTATTTATACAAAAGCAGTGTTTAAGATCATGTGTAGTTTGTGCAGTCGATGGTAGTCCAGCAAAACATGACCCATTATGAAGAACATTACTAAACCCATTATATTATGTACAATTGATTAAATCAACCCTACACTAGTGATGATATATTTATCAAAAATTTTGAATCCCTGTTTTTACTTTCATCCTTATTGGACGTTAATATTACATAAAGGTTACATTCATTCAATTTCTGTGTATTCACTGAACCCTAATGTTCAACTGGAGCTCAGATTCATATCTAATGTATTTATCTTCATCTTTATTGCTCATATCTAATGTTGTAAGCCACAGGTCCCTTGATGTTAAAGCCAAGATAGAAAGAAACCTTTCCTTCACCACGAACGCTGGCTGGACGATCAGGAGAAACCTCAATCTTCTCAGATCCTTCTACAGCAAAAGCCTTATAATTTCTCACCTCTCCTCTCACACGTCGCAGTTGTGGGATTTCAACTCTTTCACTTCCTTTAGTAAGAAGGTCAATTGAAGTTTCATCTACACATGATTTAGGGACAAATCCATGTAGTCCGTGGCCTACAGTGAGGAAGAAGAGAGGCACCAGGTAACGAGAGCGTAGGTAAATTTTGTACGTTCTTTCAAAGGAATGATGCATATGTCTAACACATTCAGACATGTCCAGACTGTTGGGTCTGCCCTGTTGTGCATCAGGCCAAAAGAGCAGAAGAACCAAGAGATAGAATTCTGGACTTCTGTTATCTTTTTGTTCTGTCCAGAGATTGTGTAGCATTGCCTGAAGTTCTTCCAATGATGCTATGGATGTGTTACTCCTTTGACTTAACATGACATTTGCAACAACGTAGTTTTGGATAATCTGCGCATCACTCGGTGATTGCAAATAATTTTCTTTCCATTGTTCAGTGATCAGTTCCAGTTCAGTGTCTCTGTCTTGTGTATACAGCAATCCTGCAAATGTGTTGGCCTTTTTCTCCTTGAGGATCTGAAATGCTGACTTATTCTGTTGGTATTGTGTTACAAATTTCATGTAGCATTCATCAACTTCTGGCCAGAAGTATGTGGGTTCATCTTTGTGGATGCTTGGCTTTGAGTAAAGGAGATACCATTCAAAAAATTCGAACTTGACCTCAACTTCATCTCTTAGACTTGTAATGAGACTCTTATACTTCTCACATTTGCCTTTTCCATAAGAGTTGAGAAAACGGTGCAGAGTTACTTCCTTTGTAAGCACTTTGGACCAGTCCTCGTGAAGGGTTGTGAGTTCGTCAAAAATGATCTTTGCCGCTTGCATGTAGCCAAAGGTACCCCTGTTGTTGAAGATGGTAGATGTGCTTGTCATGCCATGCTCTTTCATCTCTGGTGCCTTCTCTGCCTTAGCAACTTCTTCTTCATCCTTAAAACCCATAGTTGCTTGTTTTCCAAGATCCAGGATTTTTCTAGCATACGCTTCAGGGTTTTTCAAGGGCAATTGTTTTTTACGAATAATATATTTTAAATAGTTTTTATGCACTTGTCCAAGGGTGTCTCTGATAAAGGAGTTTCCTTTATCCCTCATAATTGCCATTTCAACCCAGTGTTTAGCTCGTTCATAATCTTCCATCTTAATGTAATAGAAACGGGCAAGAGCTTGTGGATAAAATGGATCCGTTGTAAATTTTTTCAAGGCCATTTTCAACACTGCAACACACATGGATGACCTTTCTGTCTCTCTTATATCTAGGATCACTTTGGAGAAATTTTCCTGTTTTTGCAACCTATATTCTCGCTTTGTGAGTAATTTTTTTATAGTTTTCACCAAACATGGAGGCGTGTCATCTTTGCACATTTCTCTCAGTAGCTTCAATGTAGTGTCACCTCTGGTTACCCCAGCTTCAGTTAACAATTTTAGACATTCATGAGCAATCATGGGATGTACCATACGTACATGCATGTCCTCACTTCTGGCCTTTTCTTCCTTTGTTGAGAATATGACCAGAAAGTCTGTGAAGGGCTGCATATTTTGCTCCAAAGAAAAAGCATCAACATTATTACCTTCCCTCCAAATGAACATCCGACAAAGATCATATGGGAGATCAGAGCCAGGGACATATGAATTAATCAGTGCCAAAAAAGCCAGAAGTTGTTCTTTGCGTGGCCTCCTTTTTTTCTTTAATGGCAGAAGATTTTTGCAGAGCTTTTTAACATAACTTTTATCGTAATTTCTCAGCATAATGTTAACGGCATGAAGTTGAGTGTGTCTGTTTCCATGTTTTTGAATGATGTCAGACTGTTTTCTCTTAAAATTGTCTTGTTCTTCCTCTGAAAGGCTTGAGGACAGTTTCACATTTTCTGTTCTTTCTGTCAAATCTTTCTGGCGTAGACAGTTTAAAATGATAACCATAGGGATTGTAGCAGTGATATTGTTTGCTTTAATTTCATCAAAGAGGTTTTCTTCAAGGTTTTCTCGAAATGAAGTATCATCAATTGTGTGCTTGTTGTCCAGAAGGAGGAGAACAGTGTTTTGGTTTTCTGAACCACCTGCAGAAAATAACTGCAGCACTTGCTGTGCAATTTCCTTCGTGTCTGTTGCAGAATCTATTACTCTGGCACACCTGAGCTTTTTTCTCAGGTCCCATAGTACCTGCATGGCCAAGGTGGACCCTCCACTGCCTGGTTCATGGGACAAATTAATAGAAGCAAAGCGCCACCTTTTAGTTTTATTTTCACTGATCTTTCTTTGTAGTACTTGATACATATCCCGCTTGACAAAAGGGGAGTTCTCTTGTTCAGCCCAATAGAAGTTCAGCCATTGTGGTGGGGCACCTTTGTAAAACTCGAATTCCATCTCCATGGCATTTGCAGAACTGATCATTTCACCCTCATATTTATTGGCCCACACAACATCAAGAGCTGACAGATGGTCTCTGTCTTGAGGTTGTAGTGGTATTTGCCCACCACGTTGAGAAGGAACAGTATAATTTGCCATCAGGCCTGAGTTCTGAGGTTAACCCTTGATTGATTTTAATTCTGTGACTTCCAAAGTGCCTTGCTGGAGAATGAAATGAAAAGAAATTATCAGTTGGATTTGGTTGTAAACTCAATATTTAATAATTTTTTAAAATAAATATTTTACAGTTTTGTAACACTTCACAATATGGTTCCTTAGTAAACTAGTAACTATTCAAGAGCAACATGTGTTAGAATGTATTAGGACACAAGATTAAGGTGGCGGAATATTGTATTTGGACGGCAATAACCACCAGGGAACTCCTTGATTTTTAAAATAGATATGCAAAAAACATACTTTACTATCATTTAGTGAAAGGTTTTATGCATCATGCAGTCAAAGGAGGCCCCCTCGTGGTGTGAAAAGAATAGAAATGGAAATTTACATAACTAAATTAGGTAACTAATGTAAGCAACATCAGAAAATCATGAAGAAGCAGTGATCATGAAGCCCCGTGTATACCCGGGTTGGAAAAATGCAAAAAGAAAAAGTACACCGACTAATTGTGTTTAGTCAGTTTAAAAGGAAAAAAGGTTAGTGGCTAGGTAGCTAGCTAGCTAGTATGTAGAGTAAAAAAATAAGGCTAGGACACACTAAGTTGCTAGCCATTTGTACACACAACCGCACAACAATTGGCGCAAATAATTCCACGGACCAATCGTATGGTGCAGTTGGTACAACATATCTTGCAATGAGTTCCCATGTACTGCTAAAGCTAGTATAGTTAGCGAGTACTGCTAACAAAGCTAATTCAAAGTGTGGCACGTAACACACATAAAACAACTACTTTTCATACATTTTTCACTTTATTAAAATGTTGTAGTTTATTAGTACGTTTCAAGACAATTACTTCTAAGCTAAAAATGCTGGATAGACGGTACAGTGGTTTAATAATTTATGTTTAATTAGCCGGGTTTTTTTGTTTTATTATGTACTGCCAGGAGATTGTGCCATTATTCAATTTCAGTTATTGTATTTTTATACTGTTGAATTTTTTTAATCAATTAAAAATGGAAATCTAAAGGTGCATTCCATACAGCGACTCGCAGCAACCGAAGACCATTAATTTTCAAAGAGAGCTGGTGACTTCTGGCAACATGAGTGACAGCTACCTTTGGCGACTAGACGTGGGCATGTCCAGAAGTGTCTAAAAAGTGTACAAAAATGTCTAAGAAGTGGGAAGTAATTTTTGAGAAAAGTAGATCTGTTTGCACAAAGAAGAAGGCCACTCTATTCTGATCAACACAACTTGTAAAAAGGTTTAAAGGTGGAGGACTTGTGAATAAAATCAGACAACGTATAGGCAGCCCCAGAAAGACCGCCAGCAGACTGGGTAAGGACAATTATGAGTAAAATCAAGAAAAACAGGTGAGAAATATCAGAACGGATTGCTTCAGACATCAGTAAGAATGACCAGATACAACTAGAGCACAAACTATTCAAAACAGGATCAACGAGCATGGATACACAGAAGTGGTGACTTATTGACAATATATTCACACATTATATATGCTCATTTAACATGAATGATTGGTTTATATGAACGCTCTCATTTTAACACGTTATCATTTCTACAGAAATAGCTTATTTACAGGGATTTGTATGCCCATCAATTTGTATGTAAGTCAATCAATTATACTATATCAAGACAGCTAAAAAGGGCCTTTTTTCGCTCCTTGACTTTTGAATTAAAATCTTGGGTATTGGTCTGCCTTTTGTTTCATTTTCAGTCTCTCTATATGTATGAGCATCAAAAGACTTTTCTAAAATCTGGTCAACATTGGCAGTTTCTGCCATTTCGTGCCATAAAAGCACAAGAGCTGCTAAATCACAGCACCACTGCAGCTCCAGTCGATTGTGACTGGTACTGATATGTAGAAATATCAGTCATGTTCATTTCACTGATTGGCATCTGGTTAAGAGGTTCCACCATTTGAAGGGGTCTCACAGTCATGAGACAAAGAGTGCACTGTCCAGTAAATGCTGGCCAACACTGGCACTAGCCCACACTCCATTCACTCTGTGAAGCCTGTGCACTCAGGCAGGGTGTCCATTGAGTGTTAATCTTTTGTCCCATTGAAACATGCATGGGCTTCACTAGGTGTCTGTTAGCTCTTTGTCGGGGCCTTCAAAAGAAACCCTGCTAGTAAGGTGCTAATACCTTCGGTAAACATTTTGTTGCTAATTTTGATGAAATTTTAAGGGAAGGCAGACTTCCTGTGTAGTCTTAAAACAATCACCTGTGGTACAGAGGGAGAGTAATGTGGGGGAAACCGTTCATCAGCCTCAAGAATCAGAAAGCAAGGTTGAAGTTTACAAAAGAACATGAACAGAAATAGGCATACTATCAAGCACAGACGTGGCCGTTTTTCCTACAGTGGCCAGTCCATATCAAATTTCAATGAGTGATTTCCTCTATGTATTGGCATTACAGAACCACCAGTTTATTAATATAAATATATTTTGTATTTTACAACATTTATATGTCATTGCACACAATAAATATTGGTTATACAGCTGTTTACAGAAACCTCATTATCTTGGCTCAGTTTGGGCCTAGCTCCATGGAACAAAAACTGATCTCTAGAGCACATTACAAGGTACATGGATATACATAACAATTTTAAACATTCATGTTCCATAGACTTAGAAGTTGAGTCCAAATGTAATGCTCAAGATGGCTCACAGTTCCACTTTTAGTGTAAATTTTCAATGGGAAGGGTTTGAGGGAAGGGAAGTCTTTTTACCTAGGTAAGAATAACTTCATAAACAGAGGTATGGTGTTCTTCCTCTTGTGATAAAAGCATTAAGTGACTTCTGTGCTGTAGTTACTTACTGCTTTTATCAGAGGAGAAACAAAACTATACCTCTATTTGACTCTCTTCATTTGTAAAACACCCAACTGAACACTGTAATTCCACATCTGGATAAAATATATTCAATGATGCCAACTGTCCACCTGTACCAACCTGATAGATCAGGGTTCTTCAAATCTGACCATCAAGGTCCTCTGTCCTGCAGAGTTTAGCTCCAGCCCTAATCAAACACACCTGGACAAGCTAACCAAGGTCTTCAGGATTACTAGAAAATTACAAGCAGGTATGTTTGGAGGTTGGAGCTAAACTCTGTAGATTTGAAGAACCCTGTGATAGATCATGCTTTACTGTCACCAGTATCAATGCAGTAACATTTTCGATCTCACACAAGCAATTGTATGTCAATCATAAACATAATTACTGTAAAGTATTGTTCATTTTTGTATCTGGTCCCCCACTAGAGATATTCAACCCAAAAGTGAAGGGATTTTTTTTTTATTGCACTTTCCCTCCCCCATAAAATAAGAGATGTCCCAAACCTGAAATGTTCTGCATGCACACAATACTGTACTTACCTAGGTACACCTTAAAAACAATTAAGACTGAGACTTGAACCTTTACCATTATAAATTGACCCTAAAACTGTGACCAATCTTGAGCATTACATTTGAAATTAAGTTCAAAGTCTAAGGAACAAGAACAGGCAAAATGTTTATGTATGTCCATACCTTCTGATGAGATCTAAGGTGCTAGGTCCATCCTGAGCCATATTGAATTTTGTTACATATCAAAATTTGTTGTGTGCCATAACACAAAGATGGCTGTTGTATTTAAACCAAGTAAAATAATTAAAAAATAATAATTA
The DNA here is from genome assembly GCF_001660625.3 of Ictalurus punctatus. Lineage (NCBI taxonomy): Eukaryota > Metazoa > Chordata > Actinopteri > Siluriformes > Ictaluridae > Ictalurus > Ictalurus punctatus. The sequence goes on from NC_030444.2 coordinate 8,946,900, forward strand.
ATTTAAAAAATGGCAATACGTAGAGGTAATCTCTCAAAAAACTTACAAAGAGTAAAAATGGTCAGGTAATCCGCATTGGACCACTTGAGATGGAATGACCCAAAATGATGTTGGCAATCTTGTGTTCATTCAACTTTATTAGTAAATAAATGATTCAAGTGATGAACGTGGATTTGTCAGCTGGATAACAAAGGTTTTGTTGGACAAAACTTCCACCACAACTGATTTCATGCCTGTCATGTCATGGCAAACTCACAACTCCATTTCCCAGAATGCCCAAATGTTGTAAAAGAACCTAAATAATAAAACACTGTAACTGTAATCTTTAGTGAAGATACTATTGGGTGTCCTAATTATGACCAGTATAGCTATTATTTTTATATTTTTAAACATAATCTATTTTTTGAGAATTGTTTAACTTATAACAATGTTTGTTGTATCTTTGTTTTACAAAAATAATGCCACTTGGTTTTACATTTTGTTTTCTAATGCATTGAAATTCATACATTTGTAAATGTGGCTTAAGTGTCCAAATACTTTTTGCAACCACGGTAAATCTGGCAGTAATTTCAGTCAGTTTGTTCAGGCAGACATGGTACTCACCATTTATTTATTTATTTATTTATTTTTTACCATAAATAAATTACCACAGTTTAATAAAAAAAATCGTACCCATTTATATATTTCAGAACTAACACATCTGCTTTTGCATATCTATGTTTTGCTTTTGTGACAGTAATGACAAGTGAGTGAGTGAGTGAATACAATTTCATCTAATGAAACTCAGTGGAATGTGTTCAGAGTTGCTGACTTTAGACCAAAAGATATGTAAGTGTTTACACAGGTAAATCTCAGTTTATTTAGACATGGTCAGGTTATGCAAATCACCTTCATGTAGTTCGAGGTTGTCTGCTTTTTCTTTAGTAGAAGAGTCCACGACAGACTTTTTCAATAAGCTTTAGACCACTGCTTTTAAACACAAGCACTTTCCTATAAACTAGGGGGGGGGGGGGGGGGGGGGGGACACTGGACTGAAGAATGAAATAGCTTTTTTTTTTTTTTTTTGCTGGCTAGTGCAATTGTTATAAATATTTTTTCTCTGTGTGTAGTGTGCTCCCCAGCATGACATACACTGTTCATGTTTTTTTTTCTTCTTTTTTTTCATTTTCTGTGCTTCTGTTCTTGTATATGATTATTGAGTATGCCTGTTTGCTTCTGTCTGCCTCTGTTTGGACACCTGCTACAGACTTTGATGATGAGTCATGAATTGCTCTTTATATACAACAATCTGATTTCTTACTCTTGCATCTTGTCTCTTACCATGCATTACAGAAATGTAAGAAGAGACAATTATAAAATGAAAAATAAAATGACTACAATGGTGATATATGAATGAGAACACTTTCACGTGTTTAGCCAAAATGACATGTCTATTTAAAGCCTAGAAATTTTGTGAGCTTTTAATTCACTTTAACCATGATAAAGTCAATTTGACATTTTACCAAAAAAAAAAAAAAAAAAAAAAAAGGTTTAATGGTTCTTTGGGGCTTTCCTGAAATCAAAACTTCTTCAGGAAGCCAATAATATATAATGTACTTTTACCTTTAAGCTGTGTTGCTTACTATTTATATGAATTTATGAATAGATAAATGATCTGTGCAGATTTCTTACCTGTGTGGTAGGAGGTAGAGGGTTCTCTCTGAATGTTGTTTGAATGTGCTCAGGTGTCATTTAAATGATATAGCAAAATACAGCCCCAGTTTTTCATCCAATGATTTGCATGAGGTTTGTTTAGCTCCACCCATTGTAATTTCCATTTGCAATGAAATGAAAGTATAGACTAACACAAACAATAGTCATTGTTTCTATATCTTGCATTTACTCTGAAATGAAAGTGAAGACTACTGTAGAGATTTGCCTTGCACCGTCATCTTGAAGTCTTCATTCATTTATGCTGTACAGTGTAATTGCACCTCCACATTCATTTACATTTGTATGACTTTATATACAGTATATTCTTAGAATGAAATATTTATTCAGGATTTCTTCAGGAGTTATAGGTGTAATTAAAACATTGAGCATTCCTCTGGCTCGTTCTTGACTTTTTCATTACTGCTACTACTCTCCTGGCTGCATACCTTTATCTGTCTATTCATAAAAAGGAAACATTTCCCAAATTTTCATGTATAATGTTTATCCAGGCAGGATGGTGGTGCAGTGGGTAGCATTGCTGCCTAACAACTCCAAGATCCTGTATGGACTCCAGGGTTACTGAATGGAGGTTTGCAGGGGTTTCCGTTGCGTGCTCTTCTTTCCTTCCACTGCCCAAAATCATGCACGTAGGTGGATGGCTATGGTAAATTGCCCATGTATGAACGAGTATACGAATGTGTGCCCTGCAATGGACTGGCATCCCATCCGGAGTGAATTCTTGCGACTGGGATTGACTCTGGATCCACCGTGACCCTGACAAGAATAAAGCTGTTACTGAAGATGATTGAATTAATGAATCTTCATCCAAGCCTGGTCTGAGTGTATGTTGTGTCTGCTTAGGTCTTCCTAGTCCATTTTTGTACAAGGGATATTAACTTTTAAGGATATTAAACAGCAATTAAACCACCCAACAACCCATGTGAATTTGCCTGTATAATGTAATGTGGTAATCTTGATAAATTTACACTATGATAATCTTTTAAAATTTTTACAAATAAACATCAGTAAGACATCCATATTGAAAGACAGGAGGCTGTGTAAACATATGGCAACAGGTTTGTTTTATATAGGTTTATTTTAATACAATATTTATATATTAAAGCACATTACAGTCGTATTTATATTGAACTTGTAACAGTAGTCATTGTCAAAAAAGCAGCTTTACAAAAATCCAGATGATGCTTTAGGTTTTGGCTTTTGTAAGCCAGAGGCAACAAGGACAAGTAAAATAAAACTTATCTAGAATCAAAAGGAAAATTATCCAGGTACTACCAGATAGATTAATCAGAAAGGTGTCAGACTTTTCCAGAAACCCAGTTATGAAATAATAGTTTCAGAGTAAAATACTGTTTATTTAGTATAATTCACACAGTGCAATTTTGAAATAGTCATTACCTCTACAGTAAAACCAGTACACAGTGGCTCTGATTTATTACCATTCCAAATAGAGATTTTAATTTGCATATGCAATGTGATAAAAAAAAATGTGTGTGTGTGTGTGTGTGTGTGTGTGTGTGTGTGTGTGTGTGTGTGTGTGTGTGTGTGTTATTTTATTTTTATTTTATTGTTTGAAAGTATTGGAACAGCAAGGTCATTTTTTTTTTTTTTTTGTTATACACTGAAGACATTTGGGGCTTGAGATCAAAAGATGAACTGAAAGTTGATAGATCAGAATTTCAGCTTCTTTTTCCCGATATGTACACCTAGATTAATCTACACCACCCAGTGTTTAGGTGAGACAAAGTATAGGAACAGATAGTCTTAAAGTAAATAACACTTAATATTTGGATGCATATCTGTTGCTTCCAATAACAGTAACCAATAATCCAGTGACCCACTGACATCACCAAACTGTTAAATTCTTTTTTCATGGTGCTTTTCCAGGCATTTTCTGCTGCTTCTTGGGAAGGGGGGGTGGGGGGGGGGGGTATTTGGCAGTGTGTTTTGGGTCATTGTCTTGCTGCATGATGAAGTTCCACTCAAATGGATGCACTTCATTGTAAATTGACAGACAGAATGTTTCTGCAGTTGTAGATCTAGTTGTCCAGATGTAAATAACAGGAATTAAAAGCTGAAATTCTGAACTATAGTCTCATATTCATCTTTTGATCTCAAACCTAAATGTGTTCAGTATATAGCAAAAAAAAAACAAAAAAAAAAAAAAAAAAAAAACAATGCAATATAGGCCTTCCCAATAATTCCAATATTTTAATCAGGACTGTACATGGGGTTGGTGATTTAAAAAAAAAAGAAACTATGTAATTGAGTAAAGTCATGTTTAAAGTAGCAGGTGGAAACAATCTTTAAATGAGTTGTCTCATGGGTGATAACTGCTTTTTGTCCTGGTAACAATAAGTGTTGTAAATTAACTTGCTGACTATTTTTACTGCAATTGAAAGAAGCCTGAAATTTAAATGGCTCAAGTTCTCTAGTTGCTTATTTTGAATTAAAATGATACATCTACAGTTTTGTGTGTACTGAGAAATGGCAAGTGTGAGTAAACTGTAAATGCATTACATGTTTCACTTTTCTTTAAGAGGACACACCTTTTCTTGGAACTCATTCTTTCAGGGCATAATGTTGGCACAGGATACATGAATGTTTTTCTTTGCTCTCAGCAGCACACTGTCCATTGTTACCCAGATGAGGATGGGTTCCCTTCTGAGTCTGGTTCATCTCAAGGTTTCTTTCTCATATCATCTTAGGGAGTTGTTCCTTGCCAACATTGCCACCGGCTTGCTCAATAGGGATAAATTCACACACTTAAAATCTGTATTCTGTGTTTATATGTTTCTGTAAAGCTGCTTTGAGACAATGTCCATTGTAAAAAGTGCTATACAAATAAAATTGAGTTGAATTGAATTGATCTAGGATTTTCACAGGCAGCAATCTCTTGAGTTTGCACAGAATGGCGGGGAAAATGAATTGAAAACCAAAAAAACTGGGTTAACATGGCATGATGCTGAAATGTATGTTCATTCACTGTGCAACATTGCCAGTTGATGGCTGAAAGCAAGAAAAATTGACAAAGGTTAAAAAGCAAAAAAAAAAACAAACACACATTAAAGCATACTACATATTTGGTAAAAGAAATGCCTAACCAGTTACAAACAACATCCTCATAATTTTATTTATAGGATTTTATCCTATGTTACTATACAGTTAAGCTGAAGAACCTAATTAAGTTTTTAGTCTTCAATATACATGTTAACTGTCACAATATTAGATGTTTTTACTGGAGTATGGAGTTTACAGTATATATAGCTCTAAAGAAAAATACAGGAAATAAATGCTGTGTAGTTCAGCATAGTAAACTAAGTTTCTGAAGGTTAAACCAGTATATATTCAAAATGGTTGATGATGTAATAGCTGTTGTCAAAACATGACATTTATTCCATGCGGTTCCGAATTACAGAGATTGTACAGTGCCATAAAAATGATTTCCCCCCTTCTAATTTTCTGTTTATTTTGCATATTTGCCATGCTAAATGGTTTCAGATGTCCAAACTAAAAAAATGCATGACAAAAAGAACATGAGGAAACACAAACTAATTTTTAAAAGATCATTTAAGTTGACCCATGTTAAACAATAATTGACACCCTAAACCAGGGCTCTACAGTGCGATCATTTCACTCGCATTTGCGACTGAAAAGTACTTTGTGCGACTGTGAAAAAATATTTAGGCGCACCGGTGCGAGTGACCTGTCCACTGTTATTGGCACCCTTAGTAAATATGAGCAAAGAAGTTTGTGAAAAATGGTCTTTATTGTTTAACCTTTTCATCTTTGTTAAAAAAAAAACAACACAAAAATACTTTGCTCTCATGGATATCCAACAATTTCAATCAAATCTTTATTAAATATAGGTGTGCAACAATTATTGGCATAAAGCATTAATTACCTAGTTATTCATTTACCTTTGAGGACATCTTCTGAAAATTTAGCTATATTTCATTGGCAATAATAACAAAACATGATAGTTTTTTAAGATAACATAACACAATAGTTAAGACACATTTTGAACATTGAACATGCAAAACTAAAACAGCTATTGATAAGTAAAAATGCTCTGTCATATAGTAGGTTAATGTTAGTTAAAGGCTTACTTTGTCCTGTAAAAAAAAAAAAATCAAAAACATGTTATTTTTATTACACAAGACATGTGCTTACTTACAAGTGCATTCGCGCTTATGACACGAGACTGTGAAAGTGGTTGAGACTAGAAAAAAGAAAGTGGTTTAGTTCCTTAACTAAAGTGGATTTGCAATCAAGCATTAAAAAAGACAGTTTCATTTATGATTATATAAGGTTGTCCAGTTACATTTGGTCCTTTAAATAGTTTTTCCACCCGATGACTAGAGTAATTTAAAAAAACAACAAAAAACAACTTTTGTCTACTTTTTTATTAGGAATTTTCTTGATCATTACTACAATAGCAGTATGTTTACTCAAATCAGCAGGTTTTGTACTTTTTCCACCACTGTTTATTAGACAAAACCTAGTTCATTATATGTGTTGACATGACTGTGTTCAGGTAAGAGGTCACATTCCAGTCAGGTAATCTTATATACAGGTAAACATTGTATATAAAATTGTATATAATGTACCCTGATGCTGTTTGTTTTTAAGAAATCATTCTGCAAGATTATTTGTCAGCTGTCTATTTTTTAAAGCATAAAGGAAGAAAACATTAGAAAACCAAGAAGTAAGTGTTTTAGTCCATATTTTAGAAACACTGTGGCTAAATGTCTTATAGATTTCTATTGTATTTTTATGTGAACTTATGTTGCAACATCTGCCTCATTAACATTGCTGACTTTCCAAGAAGGCTTCTCACCACCAGCTAACAGAGTTAAAAGTTCTAATGTGAAAATATGACAAAGCTCAGTAAACAACTGAAACAGCCTTTGCTTGTAAAACTGCACTAGTTTGCTTTTTAGCACACGGTGGCTTAGTGGTTAGCACGTTCGCCTCATACCTCCAGGGTCGGGGGTTCGATTCCCTGTGTGTGCGGAGTTTGCATGTTCTCCCTGTGGAGAGTTTGTGGGGGTTTCCTCCAGGTACTCCGGTTTTCTCCCCCAATCCAAAGACATGCAGGGTGGGCTGATTGGCATGTCTAAAGTATCCGTAGTATGTGAATGTGTATGTGACACATACACACACAATATTATGAAGATTGAAACAATGTGCTTAAAACAATATTGAATTGACCTGCTTAAAGCTTAGTGTTATGTGTGATAGCAATACATTTTGCATTTGCAAGAAGAAAAATGTTCAACGTCTGAATCAAAAATGTTTTCTCAGGTGGGCTATTTTATTTATATTTAGATTCAACCAATAAGATTTCATAAAATTTAAGGCAATTTGCTTGATGAGTGTATAGTAGTAGGATGTGACTGCAGCATAAAAGGTATGTGTATCTGGAAGGAGGTGTTTGAATTTCACAATTTTAGCTGCTTAGATACATGGATGAGAGCTGCAAAAGTAAATGCATGCACACACATGTACACAGTATCTGAAATCTCAGTATCTGAACTCCGTATCTGTCAGTTAAAGAAGTAAAAGCATTTCAGACTATATTAACTGACTATACAATAGCAACAACTAATAATAATATTAATAACAATAATAATAACAATAAATAATAATAATAATAATAATAATAATAATAATAATTATTATTATTATTATTATTATTATTATTATTATTATTATTATTATTATTATTATTATCCATCCATTTATCTTCTATACCGCTTCTCCTTCAGGGGTCATGGGGCACAAGGCGGGGTACACTCTGGACAGGATACCAATCCATTGCAGGGCACATACATATTCACAGACCCACTCATACAATACGGACACTTTGGACATACCAGTTAGCCTATCATACATGTCTTTATACTGGGGGAGGAAACCAGAGTACCCGGAGGAAACCCCTGCAGCACGGGGAGAGCTTGCAAACTCTGCACACACAGGGCAGCGGCAGGAATCGAACCCCCAACCCTGGTGCTGTGAGACGAACATGCTAACCACTAATATAAAAAGAACACTGAATTTAGGTGTTTATTTTGCACACAGTGTGATATCATTTAACCAAAATTTAATTAACTACATGTTTATTTAAGTGTGATTCATTCTGCCATCTATAATTAGCAAAATCCCTTTGATGATTAAAAAAGATTTCCATTTGTAAAAAGCTTAAATGGTTTCTGAAGCAGTTCAAATCAGTTTTGTTAATAATCATTTGTGCATATTCCTATCATCCCCATATTTATTTAAAAGAAAAAGGAAGAAAATTCATTTATGGTTTGTATTCAGAATTGGTGGTCTTTACCTCCACCAGCTGGTGGCAGTAGAGAGCATGCTTTCTCTCAAAGGCCAGGTCTGCTCTTCTCATGTTTTTTCTCCTCTCTGCTTTAGATATTTTGACTAATTTGGTTTTTGTATTGAGAATCGATAATAAAAGTGCAGTTTGTAAATTAAAACATTTAGTATATCTTAAAATAGTTTTACATATCAAGCAAAAGGAAATTATGTGTTTTGTTATTGTAACTGTACTGGCCTATCTAATGTTTTTTTAGCATCTAGTTGCACCAGTCGAACTTAACCTCGCTCACACACTAGTTTAAATATAAATTAGAAGCCTTTATTTGGAGTATTGGGTAAGTTAATCAAAAAACATAATCCACTACAGATTACTAATTACTACTTTAAAATAGCAATTTGATTATATTACTGATTACTGCATGTAAAAAGTAATTGGATTGCTAATCACTTTCTTTCAAGTTACTTTAAAAAACTATCAAACCTACAAAAATACACTTCAAAGTGAAATTCATAGTTCTTTCAGTAATTTTAGCATGCGTTCATGCTCATTGCTCATTAAACTGCGCAGCCACTAGGGGCGTTAGCTGGACTGTTAATCATTTCTGATCATGTCACACATTGACAGCTAAGTTACCTCAGCGTCCATAAAACAAAACTTAGGCTACTAGCTGAGCTGGAAAAAATTCATGGAGGAGAATCTGGGCTCAGACCCAGGTGATTAAGAGTCCAGCTAACGCCCCTGGTTTTGACTAATTGGAAACACTGATGTTTTTAAATGAATTATGTTATAAAAAGTTGTTAACATAACGATTGCTAGTCTGATCAGGTCAAACATGGTACAGGCAGTGGAAGATGTGTTTTACTTGGAGTAGAAGTGAATTGTTCTTTCTCATAACTATAAAAAAATAAAGATTATCTTACTGCTCATAAAACATTCGCTACTAGGCTCAAGAGATAAGACCAGTTTAGATGGAAAGGGTCACAAGCTGATTAATCAGCTGAAAACATTGTTAATTTAGCTACACATTAGGTTTATAATTTGCACAGTCCTTCCTTGAAAATAAAATCCAGCACTGTGCAATAACAACCCACACAGAAATCACCCTTTATAATATGTAATGCTTTACAATGAACTGTGTTAGAGAGCTAGATGGCTACATACGAGTGACATATGTATGCAATTTCCCGAGAAATCCATCCAGACAAGTCTAAAATATAAATACTTATAATAGGCTTACTCTACTGAAGCAGAGAAAGACAAAAACACGGTTTGGAAGATGGATTTATGTTGTACTTACTCATTATTTACCTTTTGTTTATTTTGAACAATAAAGTTACATAGTGTACCTTTAACTAAAACTTTGGCAAAATATTATTTTATTATTCAACAAATGAATAGTAATATCCTATTAATATACTGTGGCTTGGGAGGCACAGTGTCTTAGTGGTTAGCATGTTTACTGGTATTGGGGGCCTGAAGTGTGTGAATGGGTATGTGAATGTGTGCATGATTTTGTCATGCGATGGGCAAAAAGAGCGCACACTGCAGATATCTACACAAAAACCACATAACTCTGAATATGAGGTGGATGTCACAAGCTCTCTTTAATTCTGAAATACCCCCATTATAGAGGGAGCGAATTATCTTTTAGAGAAATATCAAAAATTTACATTGTTATTTTTTACAGCTTTATTACCCTACATGTGGTTAAATATTTAGAACTGTACTTTACAGTTTAGATATGCATTTTATTCCTTTTAATTGTTTTTATTTAATCAGAAGGGAAGGTATATGCTTGTGTATGTTTAACATAACTGCCAGCATTTAGTCACAGACCAGATAAGACAGATAAGAGAGAATATACAGATAAGATCTTTTACCACACAGCAAATTCACTTGCATGTAAATCCAGGTATAAACTGAAATCCTGCCTGTAAAATCTCTTTCATATACCGAAAGAGAAATCTCGTTCATATTTCATATAAGATAAAAATATCTTACATATATATTTCATAAAAGATCTTTCATACACTAAGCACAGCCTCACACCTCCAGGGTCCGGGGTTCGAGTCCTGCCAGGGACATGTGTGTGCGGAGTTTGCATGTGCGGGGGTTTCCTTCGGGTACTCCGGTTTTCTCCCAGTCCAAAGACATGCATGGTAGGCTGATTGGCATGTCTAAAGTGTCCATAGTGTTTGAATGGGTGTGTGAGTGTGTATGTGATTGTGCCCTGCGATGGACTGGCACCCTGTCCAGGGTGTACCCCGCCTTGTGCCCGATGCTCCCTGGGATAGGCTCCAGGTTCCCCGTGACCCTGAAAAGGAGTAAGCAGTAGATGATCGATGGATGGATACATTCACTAACTTCCATTTATGCAAATGTAGTTCATTTTGAATTAATCTTATTTTGTATATTATTTAATGTAATCTAAGGTATTTACTGAATTAAATGGTTGATGAATTTGTTGGTTTGTGTTCCAACTAAAACACCAACATTAATCTGCCTTTTGTGATGGTTAACTTAAATGATAATAATGTTTAAAATGTTGTTATTATGCACTCAGAATAAATTAATAATAAAAATATTAAAAGAATAGTAATGCAACAGGAATTATTATTATTAGCATTATAAAATTTTATTATTATTATTATTATTATTATTATTATTGTTGTTGTTGTTGTTGTTGTTGTTGTTGTTATTATTATTATTATTATTATTATTATTATTATTATTATCATAATTCATCTTCAGTAGCTACTTTATTGCAGTTGATCCAAAGCCTATTGAATCTTTATTTCTGAGCTACCAGTGCAGTCCCACTTGACAAACCTGTGAAACATTTTTGTTCAAGATCTAATGATTATATATTTAGTGAATCGATTATTGTATTGCGTCCAAAACAAATAATAATTTCAACAAATCATTAAAGTAATTTAAGGTTACTTAAACTCCAACACCATTTGTACAGAGCAAAAAAAAATATTGATTATTGTTTATTCTTCATAACAGCAGCAGTTCATATAGTGCATACAATGCATGCATACATTTACATTTATTCACTTAGCAGACACTTTTATCCAAACCGACTTACAAATGAGAAAGCATAATCATGTTCAATTCCTTTTCTGAATTTACTTTTTATGTGAAATGTCAACATTTATCCCCCAGAAGCCATTGGGTGTAAATAAAACAATGAATATAAAAAACCACAAATAAAGAAATAAAAAAGAAATAAAAAAGTACAAAAAAAAACAGCAAGAGAAGTGATATATGATATAGAGAAGTATTATTTACTATAATATTATTTAAACATTATTTACTATAATATTGTTGTGTCATATTTTATTACATGAAGTAACCAGTAAAAAATTTATTTTATAGCAATATATAGTTGCTGAATAATAATATTATAATATTATAGAAAATATTGTTACTGTACATTAAATATCACTTCTCTTGCTGTTTTTTTTTAATCATATATATATTTGCTATTGTGCTGCAGAAAAATTGTTTGGTTTTTTATTTAGTTTCGATTTTCCCTGCAGATGAAAACACACAGGAGGGGCTCTGAAATCAGTCTCATACTTACTAGACAGTCCAACATAAAAGGTATTTCAAAAAGACAATCCAAGAAAAATGGCACATATAAAATCAGAGTAAACATGGCAACACTTAGCACTAACACTCCTGGTTTCCTGGCTGTGGCTTGGGTGGTGTCAAGAGGGGCTTTAAATGTTACTATACATGCTGTACATGTAGTTACAGGTAACACACATAAACACATATTTATTACAAAAAAAATGTCGCTTCGGATGAACTGGCATCCAATTGCTAGCAGCCACACAAACATGCAGAAGGTAATAGAGCAGGAATTGGAGAAAATAACAGCAACTGATGGATATTTTACAGTAACAATGCTTTCTAATGCCACCACCTGGTGAAGCAGATGACCACAGAGCCTAGCTCCAAATAACAGGGTGATAACAGGTTTCATCCAACCTGCATTTCCATTGAAAATGTATGTTACAAGGACTGGACTCAGAATCAGCTCCAGCAGGTCACTGAGTAGAAGGAAGATGACGATGAATGAGATTCGACCTCTGCTCTTATGATGGTGGTACAGAACACTGAGAGCCAAAAGCAGAGATAAAAAACCCCCACAAAAACCAGTAATGATGAAGATGATCAGACGGTTTTTTAGGGTGATTATATTCCTTGGTAGAAAGTAAAAGTTCTGACAGGTGAATATGGACATGGCTTTTTCTCTCTTCTGCTTCTTTATGCGCTGTAATAAATTATGGCATGTGTAAGGAATAAAACATTTTGGAATATGCTGCTATAGATTAATCAAATCATACTGTAATAAATAATCAATACTGAGGTGGTGAAGTGGACCAGCATGAAGTTGATCACTTTCCATAACAACATGTCCAATTTTAAATTAGCTAAAAATGGTATGTCTTATTTTTAGCTGTTCATATTTCCATTTAATGTTGTGGAAAGTCCACAACACTACATCCTGTTATCATTTGTGTTATAGCAGATAAATACAAACATTCCTTCAGTAGCCTCTCTTTTCTCTCTGTTTTTAGTCATCAAGTCAAGTCAACCTTTATTTATAGAGAACATTTAAAACAATAGAAGTTGTTCCAAAGTGGTTTACAAATCAATCAATCAAATAAGCAATCACAGATATGTTTAAAATTATAGTGATAATAATAATAATAATAAGAAGAGGAAGCAGAAGAAGAAGAAGAAGAAGAAGAAGAAGAACATCGGATTTGTTTTCATTTAATTGTAAAAAGTTGTTTTCCAACCAATGTTTAACGTATTGGAAACATTTTAAAAATCAATTTAATTAGTTTTGTCTACGCTCACTGGAAAGTTACATTGAGAATCATCAGCATAACAAAGCTAAAAAAAAAAAACCTGAAAAATAAAACTCAGAGGAAGCATATACAGGAACAATAGAAAGGGTTCTAAAATTGACCCTTGAGGGACAGCACATTTTAACTGAACTGCCATAGAAGAAAAGGGCCATTCCCTGGATGCCAACCAAACATTAAAGATGATTGAAAAGAATATTATAGTCGATAATGTCGTACGGTGCACTGAGACCTAATAAAACTAAAAACAACATGTGAGCCAGAATCCATGGAGGGCAAAATGTCATTAGAGACCCTCAATAATGCAGATTCGGTGCTGTGCAAAGATCTAAAATCCGACTGAAACGTATCTAGAATGTTAATACATTTAGATAGGAATAGAGCTGCAAACAGACTCTATTCAGAATCTTGGACATAAAAGGCAGTTTGGAGATTGGTCTATAATTATTGTGTATTGTCAGTTTTTTGCGAGAGGTTTTTTAATAAGGCATGTAGAATTGCATGTTTAAAACTGCTTGGAACAACTCCATTCACTGAGGAGCTATTAAATAGATGTTACACTGGAGCCAGCAGTTGTAAAAATGTCTTTGAAAAGATGTGGATGAAGAATATCTAGCTTATAGGCTTACAGGCTGAGAAGGAGCAGTTATGGACAGTTTGAAACACTATTGAGTAATGGTCAGAAATGCCATCATCTAAGACCTCTAACCTAGAATCAGAGATATCATAATATAGTACTAGATCTAATATATGGCCCATATTGTGAGAAGGACCACTGACATGGTGCACAAAATTTAAAGATTCAGTAAGGAAATGTTTTTAAGTTAATAAACAGAACATTCAGCTTGTCCTGCTAAAGAGTAATTGTGAAGCAAAAAGGTCTTCATCCTGAGGATTTTCCCATGGAGGAAATCATACCGACTGTTTCAAGCCCTGAGACTGGAGACTCCTTCAATTAATGTTAAATAAATGTTTTTTTTTACCATATCAATGATTATACATTGATACTTCAATAAATTACAGAATTTTTACCAATTAATCAATAGTTGTAGATTATGTAGAATGTACTACATACTGGTCCCTGTGAATTCATCAACATTCTTTACCAATCAGATGTAAGAATTCAAAAGTGCTACAGTATAATATTTTTATAATCAATATTATAATCAATATGCTAACATTTATTAACAATCACATACCCTTTAGGAAGAAATATTTTTTATAATGTTCTGTTTATTTTAATTTATTTTGTAGTCATCAAAATCTAAAGTTTGAGCAAGAAAGAAATTCAAGAGCACTTACCAACACCACTGAAGACCCAGAGGAAAATGAATGACTGAAAATCAAACTGTAGTTATAGAATATGATTACCTGTGTGTGTGTGTATATATATATGTATATATATATATATATATATATATATATATATATATATATATATATATATATATATATAGAGAGAGAGAGAGAGAGAGAGAGAGAGAGAGAGAGAGAGAGAGAGAGAGAGAAAGGAAGAGAACAATAAGTAAGGAAAATATTATATCCTACATATGATGAGAGAACATGGCACCTTTGTTGGCAGACCACACAATTTTTAGGTAAGCAAGTATTGTAACATTTGACTGACAGGTGTTTTCACTGTCCAGATGTTCTGCAAAAAATTGCCCTTGCTTTTATAATACTGTGTGTGTGTGTGTGTGTGTGTGTGTGTGTGTGTGTGTGTGTGTGTGTGTGTCTGTCTGTCTGTCTGTCTGTCTGTCTGTCTGTCTGTATGTGTCTTTGTTATTGCAAATAAATTGGTTCAGATAATTTTATAACACCTCACTTTCACATACACACAACACTACACAAGGAGACCAATGAACACTTCATAATGTCTTCATAATTCTAAGTAAAACTGTAGCTGGACTAATCAAATGTTGTTTTCTAACAGCAATTTAAAAAAATATTCTGGCATTAGAATAATCAACCCAATGCAATTTAATCAATACTATTTGCAGCATATTTCTGAAAAGAATTAACCAGGACTTAATATACTGCATACAAATATGCACTGATATAAAAATTGCCATGAAATAACTCACAGTTTTGTGCAGAACGTTGGTACCCTGTACTTAAATGAATTTTCAATGGAACATGATATTTACTCCAACAGTTTTATCTGTGAGTAAAAGCCTGTAGAAGATTGAAGAGAACACTGAAAGAGGAAAAGAGAAGAGGGTATCATGTGTCATTTATACCACAGCAGTGCTGAATTCTCAAATCTCATTGGTCAGAAAGTGCTACATGCAATAGTAATGCGCTTCTGTGAACAAATTTCACATGGAATTGTATGGTGGACATTTCATATAAGTTAAGAGTTAACAAATGTGTTGTTATGTGTATATGTACAGTGTTGTGTTTTAGGGACACTGTACTATGATACTGTACACAGGTGTATAAAGATCTATCACATTTAAGGCAACTGCTTTAATTTTTACAATAAAATTTCACATTAAGGTCCTGCATTAAAAATGTGCAATAAATCACTGTAATATTGAGATACATTCTAGGACATTTTAGTCATTTTCAGCCTTTTCTTGAAGAAAAGTGTGTTGATTTTCAACTGATTCTCATCATTGTTTTCAACCATATAATGGTATGAATTATTATGGAATTTTTCTTGAGCTATAAAATAACATGTTGTACTAGGTCATTTTATAATTGCAGCCTGAAATCATTACAGTAGTTAACTGGCAAATTAAATGTGTAAAATCTGCAGGAATTTTTGTTTACTCTTAAGAAAGCTATTATTTTTAGGCTAATTTGAGCAAAATGTATTTTGTATGTATATTGCTTTAATTTCTGAACCGGCATATTCAACAAAAACATTTTTTTTTAAATCTCAAAAGCAGAGTTTGATCCCAATCTCCAATTTCACAGTGTATAAACGTCTTTTTATTTCAGTACTACAAGATCCGAAAAATCGCCTTGACAGCTAAACACCACATGATAAATGCAGAAAAAGTGTGTGTGTGTGTGTGTGTGTGTGTGTGTGTGTGTGTGTGTGTGTGTGTGTGTGTGTGTGCGTGTGCATGCATGTGGCAGCATTTTACGCACAGATAAGATATAGGTATGGGAAAAGATGCAGATGAAACATTTTTACCACACGGAGCAAATTCACATGCATACAGACAAAATAAGACAGATAAGAGAGAAGATACACGTAAGATCTTTTACCACATGGAACAAAATGACATGTAAGAAAACCCACATACAAACTGAAATCCTGCATGTTCATTCTTTCATACACATTCATTAATCCTTTCTGCAGACCATATTTCATATTTTAGCCCTCCTATTATGTTATGGGTCAATTTAAGCCATTTCCACATTTGAGATGTCTGAAGTACTGGTTAATCTCCCTTTTTCTCTTTGAAATTTTTTGACTTTCCTCATTCAGGGTCATGAACTTATATGCAAATATTTCTTATTATGGCTTGTCTTGGACAAAGTGGCTTAAACCTTAAAAGAAAATCATACTTGCACTCAGTGGCCAGTTTACTAGGTACCATGGCCCTGTATCTACATTCAGTGGGGATTTTACCAGGTAAAGCTACCTGGATATTTTGTTTGAGGACTGATTCTCAGCTCAGCCATAACACTGAGATGTTTAAAGATCTTAAATTCACTTGTACCAGTGCCACACACACTGACATTCCATGTCACTTGCAAAGCACACCAGGTATATCTGTAAAATGGCTAATGAGTATAAATACAAATTAAGTGTTAAATTAAGATGAGACAGAGATAGCAGTAAAATCGTATATATACACATTAGCACATTTAATGTGTAGTAGCCCTTTAATCTAGACTCTCTATGCTCTCAATACAATTTGTAGCTGGAAGCTTTTACTCTCATCTGACTGCAGTACACATTTTAAACCCTTGTAGGTGTGGAAGACTTTACTCTGCCCTAGAGTATAGAGAAAATAGACCACCTCAAAAATTTTATCGATTGAGTTACTGAATCTTGTTTAAAAATTACCATGATATGAAATGTATTACTATCACAGTTCACTGTAAGCTTTAAGGAGCTTGTTTAACAGTGTTTCAATCTTTAATCCTTAATATCATGTGAAGGTGCTCTTAATGTTTGAAATAAATAGAGGATGTTGGTTGGGCATTCATAATTATTATCATATTTATTATCATATTAATAACCTGTAACTATTTTGAGCATGTATTTTTTGTATTGATATCTGTGGCTCTGTATTTATTATAGCAGCATTTTTATCTATACATCTGGTTATATTTACTTTATATTTGGTTATATTTATGTAATATTCTACGTATAAATATTTGATACTTTTTTACTGAATGTGTTTATTGTTATTACTTCTTGACTACTTCTCAGTAAAATATATGCTCAACAAGTTACATTAAATAAGATACAGAGACAGTTCTGCCATTGAAAGTAACATATTAAGTATGCAGTCTTAATAGGGTATATATATAGAGAGAGAAAGGTAGAGATCAATAAGTAAGGAAAATGTTATATCCTACATATGATGAGAGAAAAAGTAAGGACCATTTATACAGTCCCCTCAGAAAGTGTTTGAATGGCAAGGCCAAGTCTATTGTTTTTGCTATACACTGCACACATTTGGGAGTGAGATCAAAATATGAATACGAGACAATAATTCAAAATTTCAGCTTTCATTTCCTGAGATGTATGTCTAGAAGTGTTGCACAACTTAGAACATGGCACCTTTGTTGTCAGACCACACAATTTTTACGTAAGCAAGTATTGTAACATGTGATTGACAGGTGTTTTCATTGCCCAGATGTTCTGTCAAGAATTGGCCTTGCTTTTATAATACTGTGTGTGTGTGTGTGTGTGTGTGTGTGTGTGTGTGTGTGTGTGTCTGTCTGTCTGTCTGTCTGTTTGTCTGTATGTATGTGTCTTTGTTATTGCAAATAAATTGGTTCAGATAATTTTATAACACCTCACATTCACGTACACACAATACTACACAAGGAGACCTATGAACACTTCATAATGTCTTCATAATTCTAAGTAAAATTGTAGCTGGACTAATCAAATGTTGTTTCCTTTCAAAGGGAACTCCGACGTTCCATTTAGCATAACAGTATGGGAATGCCTTGTGCGCGTGACCGGTATCTGAAGCTTGTGTAAAATCATGCCTCTACTTATAGGATGCCTCTACTTATGAGGTTGTTAGGGCAGTTAGCCCCCAGTGCTACTGTAGGGCCTCCCCTAGCCAAGGCGGTCCCCAAGTTTTCAGTGTTCTCTAGTCAGCGAGTTGTCACAGGGCAACGAAAATCTGATTCTTCCCTCCAATAGAATGTGGAATAGTTAACGTCACTAAAAGACCATCAGGCAGCCTGCAACTACTGCGAAATGTGTCTCTATGGGTTCTGTCTAATGTAGAAAGGGTTACCGGGTCCAGTTATAGCTTTAAACCCCCCAGCCCCCCCGGGTTCACAGGTGTGCTCACCACAGCAGTCAGCACAGACCAGAGCCCGACATTAGTGCAGGAAGTAAGCCCCCTTTTGGACAATGGGGCCATAGAACATGTACCCCATTCCTGAAGGGATGGAGGTTTACAGCCATTATTTCCTGTTCCGCAAAAAAGTGTGAGTATGCTTCCAATTTTAGATCTGCATCATCTGAACCGTACTCTTCGGACATACAGGTTCAGAGGCGTACGCTCAAACTTATCGTGCCACAGATTCAGTTCGTGAACTGGTTTGTGACGATAGATCTAAAAGGTGCATATTTCCACATAGGAATATCGCTAGCTTTATCCCCTCGCACCTTCATAAAGTGCATGGATGTCACTCTGGCTCCACTGGGACTCCAGGGCATCTGTGTACCAAGCTACCTGGACAACTGGTTAATTCTAGCACGATCCAGGGAGCTGGCGGTTCAACATCGAGATGTTGTTCTCGCCCACATGAAGAGGTTGGGGCTCAGGTTGAATCTCAGAAAAGTATGCTTTCCCCGGTGCAGTGGAAAACTTTTCTATGGGTTATAGGATTCTACTACGATGAGGGCGTTTCTATCCCCAACAGGCGTAGTGTCAATCCTATCAACACTGAGCAAGATAAAGCTAGATTTTGGGAGACTTTGGGGTGGAGTCCACACATGTAGCCGAGGTCACATCTGTATGCTGCTCCCCCCATCGCCCTGCTCCCACAAGCTCTAGCGAGAGTTCGCCAAGACAGTCTGCTAGTAGCATCTTTTGGCCAACTCGAACATGGTTCTGAGGAATAATATCCCTGCGAGATGGCACTCCTTGGGAGATTCCTGTCCGCAGGGATCCACTGTAGACCCAGTAAACTGCGCAATAGCTACAGTCCTGGGGCTCCTACAAGAACATTTCTCAGCGGTGTGGGCTCCTTCTACAATCAGGGTTACGTGGCCGCCATTTCGGCCAGCCACGCCCCTGTTGAGGGAGCCTATGTGGGGCAGCATCCTCCATCCTCTAACTTTGAGGATCATGCGTGGTGTCAGACGGCTGAGGCCCATCTGTAGGCCGCACATACCTTCCTGGGACCTTCTGTAGTCCTGGAAGGTCTGTCGGGTGCCCCATTCAAGTCCTTAGAGTCAGCCTCTGAGAAGCTTCTCTACAAGCTTCTCTACAAGAGAAGAGGTCTACAAGCTCTCTCTGTTGTTCTTTCCTGCCTTGACTTTACCCCTGGATTAGCCAAGGCCTTCCTGTATCCTAGGCCAGATTATATTCCTAAAGTCCCTACATCAGCTGCCCACCCTGTGGTGTTGTAGGCTTTCTGCCCTCCTCTGTTCCTCACACCAGAACAAGAGAGGATGCACCTGCTGTGTCCAGTAAGGGCTCTCTGTACTTACGTCCACCGCTCTGGCCAGTGGCGTAAATTGGAGCAGCTACTGGTCTGCTTTGGCAGTGACAGGAAAAGTGATGTTGTGTCAAAGCAGCGCATCTCTACTTGGATAGTGGAAGCAATCTCTAGGGTTTACGACACGCAGTCTCGCCACGCCTCTGAGCATAAGAGCTCATTCCACTAGGGCGGTCGCCTCCTCGAAGGCTTTGTCCAAACAGGTATCCTTGCAGGATGTGTGTGTGGCTGCAGGGTGGTCTATGCCACACACAGTCATTTGTTATTACAGCCTGGATATTCATTCCACCCCGGGCCCGAGTGTCTTGCAGTGACCCTCGGGCTTGGTTTTTTTTGAACAGGCCGTACCCTCGGTATGACGGAGTGGGTATTCCCGTTCCCATACTGTTATCCTAAATGCAACGTAGAAGTTCCCTTTGAAGGGGAACATCGGGGTTAAGCATGTAACCCTGTTCCCTGAGAAGGAAACGAGACATTATGTCATGTCATACCAGGGCAGGCCTGTGAATTGTGTCTTCGCTTCAGACAATAGAGGCTGGCGGCAAGGTTCACAGGTGCCACATATATATCATGCGAGGTGCTTAATTGCCACGTCACCTGATCATGGCAGGTCTATAAGTAGAGGCATGAATTTACACAAGCTTCAGATACCGGTCACGCGCACAAGGCGTTCCCATACTGTTATGCTAAATGCAATGTCTCGTTCCTTTCTCAGGGAACAGGGTTACATGCGTAACCCTGACGTTTTCTAATAGCTATTTAAAAAATATTGTGGGATTATAATAATCAACCCAATGCAATTTAATCAATACTATTTGCAGCATATTTCTGAAAAGAATTAACCAGGACTTTATATACTGTATACAAATATGCACTAATATAAAAATTGCCATGAAATAACTCACAGTTTTGTGAAGAATGTTGGTACCCTGTACTTATATGAATTCTCAATGGAACATGATATGTAGTCCAACAGTTTTATCTTTGAGTGAAAGCCTGTAGAAGATTAAAGAGAACACTGAAAGAGGAAAAGAGAAGAGGGTATTATATGTCATTTATACCACACCAGTGCTGAATTCTCAAATCTGATTGGTCAGAAGGTGCTACATGTAATAGTAATGCGCTTATGTGAACAACTTTTACATGGACTTGTATGGTTGACATGTCACATAAGTTAAGATTAAACAAAAGTGTTATCTGTATATGTACAGTGTTGTGTTTTAGGGACACTGTACTATGATACGGTACACGGTGTTTAAAGATCTATCACATTTAAGGCAACTGCTTTAATTTTTACATTAAAATTTCACATTAAGGTCCTGCATTAAAAATGTGCAATGAATCACTGTAATACAGAGATGCATTCTGGGATATTTTAGTCATTTTCAACCTTTTCTTGAAAAAAAGTGTGTTTGATTTTCAACTGATTCTCACCATTGTTTCAACCATGTAATGGTATGAATTATTATGGAACTTTTCTTGAGCTGTAAAATAACATGTTGTACTAGGTCATTTTATAATTGCAGCCTGAAATCATTACAGTAGTTTACTGGCAACTTAATTGTGTAAAATCTGCAGGAATTTATGTCTACAGGAATTTCTGTTTACTCTGAAGAAAACTATTATTTTTAGGCTAATTTGAGCAAAATGTATTTTGTATGTATATTGCTTTCATAATAATAAGTGACTATGTTCACCAGCAGTCACTTTCAAGCCATTTCCAAGCTGCTGCTCTGCACGGCTAAAATCCTGATTTTATAACCGCGACATCATCTGACTAAACTACCATACACATAAGTTAAAGACAACGGGTGCACTGTGATTTCGTGCTATATTTCCATATAAAATAATCTCTCAGAGACAGTTAGAAGTGAGTGAATGTGCCGCTCCTCTCTGCCCCTCACTGAACAAAGTAGCCGCAGAGAGAAGTGTGTCTCCGGGTTGAAAGCAGGACCTTGCACTCACCGGGCAGTACTGGCCATTCTCTTCTATGGAAAGTACCTAAGGTAAAGAAAGTACCTTTGACCGAAAAGTCGCTAAATATGTTGCTAGGTGCTTTTTCAATAAAGTTGCTAAAGGGGTCTGAGAAGTGGACCAGAGCTGTCTCTGTTAAAATAAGTGAGTGAACAGTGAGAGGAGGAGAGGGAGAAGGATGGGCTGCAGCGGGGCGTCATATTTTGAGTGAAAGGATTGTATTCTGTCGAAAATAAACCCTTTAAGTTATTTAACTATTTGGTATTCACTGACTTTTTATCATTCAAGCAATTTTTAAGCATGGGTGCGAGGGCCCATTCATCACTGCTTGCAGCTTTAATTTTTTATTATTATTATTATTAAGGCCTAGAGACTGAAACTTAGAGGGAAGGTAGTACCCCAGAGTATTACAGTGTCACAATGTTTCAGCCCAATCTACCAGATGGTGGCACTATAGTGAGCATGTTTAGTGAGCAGAAAAATGGAAATAACTGTTGACCCGTTTGTCAGAGACTCAAGTGTCTCATACCTGTGGAATCCTTAGGACCAGACGAATAAAAGTTCTATTTCTGATTTCATTTCTGCCATCCTGGATTGTTTGTAAAACCTACTTTTTGGAACTAGTCCTAGGTTTTTTGAAGGGAATGAGGAATTTTCACCCAACTTGGTAAACTAATGTAGGGTCCCAGTCTGAGGGAAGGTGGCAAAAATGGAGGAGTTTGGCCATTTGGTGGCAATAGAATAGTAAAAATAAATAAATAAAAAATAAAAAAACTGGGGTGAATATGATTGTATATCATTTAATGTTTCAGATATACACATATTCTTTGTATCATACATTAGATTTTCTGATTCTGAACAACTTTACCTCTAGGACCACTGCTGTCATTCAAGTAAATCAAATTGTTTGTTAAATATTTGAGATTATTTCAGAAACTTAGTTTTACAAGGTAGTCCTAGGTTTTTTGCTCAACTGTAATAATCCTATAGCAGGATCATTCTTTGGACTACTTAGATCAATAATAACACTTTTACTTAAATGGCTACAATGGCTCTTGAACAGAATGACCTATTTTCACCAAACTTGGGATTCTTACGTATCGGTACAACCTGTGGACAATTCTTAAAAAATACTGAATGTGACCAGTTGGTGGCGTTATAACAGAACAAAATATGAAATTGAGAGTAAATGTGGAACCACTGGTACAATAGACTTGATGAATACATCTTGCAAGAATTGTCCTTGTCCAAGGTCCAGCGAGCATATACGTGGACAATTGTGAATCTTGAACAACATGGCTGCCATTGGTTGAGTAATGTTCAGCATCTAATGGACAAGCTTAATGAAAGCTGATATTTCTTAAAATTATCTTGGTTTTTCTTTGATATAGGTGCTAATAGGACAATATTAAGTAATATCTTTTAACGTCTTTAAGGGCCCTAAGGTGATTGACCACTGCTAACGATTGTTTGTCAATAAGGATAATAATAATAATAATAATAATAATAATAATCATAATAATAATAATAATAATAATAATAATAATAATAATAAATGATTATTATTATTATTATTATTATTATTATTATTATTATTATTATTATTAATTATTATTATTATTATTTCATAGTGCATGATATTTTGTATTTGTAGTGTAAAACATTTGCATTGGTTTACATATTGGTAGACATATGCTAATTTAAAAAATATACGCTTCAGATACCGGTCACGTGCAAGGGTGCTACCCACAGTGTTAAGCTAACGTGACGTGAAGTTCCTTTTGAAAGGGAACACAGTCACCCACTATTGATCTGAGAACGCATTGTGCTGCAAGTGTGTCACATTTTTATTTAATAGTTTTATTTATAATTAAAGAAACCAGAGTGAAAATTCATTATCCTGAGTATCCAGTTACACAAATAGAGAGGTGAGTTTAGATTTGGCTAAATAAGTCATACAATCTAGAAACAAACAAGTAGGACATAATCAGTGGTTTATTTCAATCACAATCATTCCTGATATTTGCAATAATTCAGTTGGTTTGAGTTCAGCACTGACAATCAAATTAAAAGAAGAAGCCAGTATTTAGTGGTTTGGGTTTTTACAATGGTGTGATAAGAAGAAATCCTCAGAGAATTCTACAATATCCTCCCAGGAATCCATGGCTAATCATAGGCTGAAGTATTTCAGAAACATTCTGAACACTCTGTGTAATGAGAATTTCTTTATTGAGTCTTAGTTACAGATCATCGAATATGTTGCATGTTAAATAAGATTCTGATACTAACAATGTGAAGTGTTGATTTAAGGGAATGAAGGATGAGCCAAATAAGAAAAAAATCATGTAAAAGCATAAAAAAGGACATGTATTAAATAGAAAATCCCATAATTGTCTCACATAAGTAAACAAACAAACAAATTAATTAATTAAGTAATTAATTAAAAGCCCATTAATAATTTTTAATGTGCTGTACTGAGAATCATCCTTCTACAAACATTGGAAATTCTCAAGCAGGTAAGTGTTTAAGGGAAGGAACAAAGTTTAAAGTGAACACATTTATGCCAGTGAGTAAAACCTCATTCTTACATGTTTTCAGCACTTTCAGTGTTTTAAACATGCTTCCAACTATACCAAATTTCATCAAGACTGTGATGACTGATTGGCTGGGAGGTGACGAGGATTAGGAGTATTGTATTAGTTCAGTAAAGCTCATGATATATCTGCAATGAAAACTGTAAAGGTGTACAGATGAATGAGCAG
Source organism: Ictalurus punctatus (assembly GCF_001660625.3). NCBI lineage: Eukaryota > Metazoa > Chordata > Actinopteri > Siluriformes > Ictaluridae > Ictalurus > Ictalurus punctatus. The sequence continues at coordinate 8,971,445 of NC_030444.2, forward strand.
TTCTTACAACCAGGAAAATTTGAGTGTTTTATTTTCTTTTATGTTAGCCTAGAAATTCTCACTTTCCCAGAAAGACTACTGAATATACTGTATCTCAATAACTCAATAATATTTGTGAGAGAAACTTAACTAGCATTATTCTACCAGAAAATCTAGCTATTATTTTAAACTCAAACCGAGGTATAACTATGCTAAACCCAGAAATGAAGAGGGCATGTTTAATACATCAGTGACATAGTACATAGTAACAGGGTCCGTACAGATGCTTCATAATGAAATTCCAGGATTTCCAATGACTTTTCAAGTACAGTGTATGCTTTTGCTTTCATGGACTATACATTCAAACATTCTTTATTTCTCTTTTTAAATTCCCAAAAATATTAATGAAAATAAGAATTTAAAAAACACAGCCAATTTTAATATAGCTCCTTTTCCCAGCTGTGATGGACTAAATTTGTATTTCCCAGGCATTGCCTCATCTTCACCATAATGTTAAAATACTCCAAGTGAGTGTCAGGAGCACTGTGTCCAAACGTTTCTAGATGATGTCATGCACTAATTAGCATATTCATTACATCATTACATCATATTTTCCTTCTGCCTAATGTCAGCCCTTTACAGCCAAATTCCCAATAAAGCTGTTCTCATTTACTTTAGCTGTTCATATGTATTTTTACTGTTTCTGTTGTCAGACAACAGAACAAGTATGAAATAGTGACTGAACTGCGGCCCAATAAAAGAGTATAGGTTCAGCAACAGTCACTTTCAAACCTTTTGAAAGCTGCTGCTCTGCACTGCTAAAATCCTGATTTTGTAACCACGACGTCATCTGACAAAACCACCATACACATAAGTTAAAGACAACGGGTGCACTGTGATTTTGTGCTATATTTCCATGTAAAATAATCTCTCAGAGAGAAAGTTAGAAACTAATTGTCTAAAAAGTCACTAGATATGACGCTAGGTGGTTTTTTCAAAAAAGTTGGAGGAGGGGCTGCAGCGGGGAGTCATATTTTGAGTAAAAGGACTGTATTCGTGTTCTATAGAAAATAAACGCTTTAAAGTTATTTAGTGATGTCGTATTTATTGACTTTTTATCATTCAAGCACTTTTTAAGCACTGTTAGATAAAAAAAGGCTATTTTCAAGGGTTTCCAGTACTTAAATTACCAAATGCCAAAATCAAGCACTTCAAGCACCTTGTAAGAACCCTGTAGTAGGCCTAATAACAATAATTTTTCATAGATACATTTCCAAAACAAACAAACAAACAAAAAATTCTAGTACTTCTAACTAATAAATGTATTGCATCAGTTGGCTAGTAGTTCCAAGTGCTACACCTAAAACCTCACACATTTGATGTTTTTTTTTGTTCTTTCACCACTTCTTCTTGTTTAAGATATATTTTTGCCACCTGTAAGTCAGAATGACAAAATTATTGACTGTCATATCACTCAGGTAAAATAAATAAATCAATGAATTAATAAATAATAATAAACAGATTTGCCTTGCTATTCTTTAATAAAAACTTTTAGTCGTTGATATGATGAAGTTATCTGTAATTAGGTGTTTATTTTAGATTTATTGAAAGAGACTTGGGCCACAGGTTTCTCCAGATTCTCTGAATTTTATCATGTGCTGTAGATGATGAGATATTCATAGCTTTCACAATTTTACACTGAGGAGCATTATTCTGAAATTGTTCCACAAATTATAGATTTTCGCAGACTTTTGTACACAGGCCTTTACTTCTGAAAGACTCTGCCTCTCTAAGATACACTTTTTTATACCCAATCATGTTACTGACCTGTTGCCAATTAACATAATTAGTTGCTCAATGTTCCTCCAGCTGTTTCTTTTTAGTAACACTTACTGTTCCAGCCTTTTGTTCCCCCGTCCCAACTTTTTTGAGACGTGTTGCGCCCATCAAATTCAAAGTTACCTATTTTTTTCCCTTTAAATAGTACATTTCCTCAGTTTAAACATTTGATTTGTTTTCTACATTCTATTGTGAATAACATATGGGCTTATGAGATTTGCAAATCATTGCATTCTGTTTTTATTTACATTTTTCACAACAACAAAACTTTTTTGGAATTGGGGTTATAGTACTCCCTCCCATTACTCAGGGAAGTGAGATGTTGCTGTTTACAAATGTCAACATGAAAAATGTCAACTGAAAAAAACATGCCTGTCATTAGCCAATCAGATATCAGCAGATAATTGAAAAGGTTCCCATTAAGCTATTGCCACAAAACTTGAATAGAAAATTCAGGGAAGGACCTCCTAGTATCTGACTCAAAATGGCTACCTGGGGGGTGCTGTTCATGTTCATAGGGGTCAGCATTAAGTTCAAGTGGCTGCTTCTCTTCAAACCAAAATTCCAATTGAGCTGAATTTGGTGTGCGCTTTCTGCTAATCTGTAACTGAAATACTTTTAAAAAAAAAAAAGAAAAAAGTCTGCCTTCTGCCAGTTGGCTTTCACCAGGTACGTTAAACAACTAGCATTGAGCTATCTTCACAAAATGTGATACGTGTGAATATGTTTCTTTATTGTTCTATGAATGTTGACAAGAACTGGCCATTGGAGGTGCTATATGCAAGGAGTGTTTGGACCCTGCAGATTGCCGCTTATGGCTATATTACTATTATTATTAGCAGTAGAAGTAGTTGTATTATTATTGTTATTGTTATTATTATTATTATTATTATTAGCAGTAGAAGTAATTGTACTATTATTATTATTGCAGTAGTAGTAGTGATATTTCCTACCGTTCTTTAAGTTTCAGTTTCCACCTCTGGTTCCTTTGTCCAACGGATATGAAGCACTGATGGCTGGACATTCGCAGATATCATCTATGATGAAAAATTATTATTAGGTATATATATATATATATATATATATATATATATATATATATATATATATATATATATATATATATATGTGTGTGTGTGTGTGTGTGTGTGTGTGTGTGTGTGTGTGTGTGTGTGTGTATCTTCCATACATGTCATAAACACAAACCTTTTGAAGAACTTTGTCCCTCACGGTAGGGTTCATGAGATCCTCACTGCTGTTAAACTTTAATCTCAGAAATGCCCTCTTAGTAACAGGCACTAAAAAAATTAGCAGGGTTGATATTTATCAGCTGTTGTAAAACTTAATTTGACTTTAAGTGTTTATATGAAATTGTGAACTGGATATAAAAGTGTAACCTGGAACCCCATAGACTTCCACTTCACAGAGCGTGAGAAACTGGCTAACATTGGGAATGATGATGTTCACATAACGACCCCTCATTTTGCAGGTGTAATTTGCAGAGGCACCAGCAGGGATGCTAGAGATAACGTCACATCTGAGAGAGAGAGAGAGAGAGAGAGAGAGAGAGAGAGAGAGAGAGAGAGAGAGAGAGAGAGAGAAAGAGAGAGAGAGAGAGAGAGAGAGAGAGAGATGAGGGGAATTTTTTTTTTAAAGTTAAGTTTATATATTAAATCCAAGGTTAATGATGTTTCATATATGTCACCACCCTGAAGTTGATTCTTTTCATACCGGAGTGTGGAGAATAATTTATAAATTATTATTTTTAATGACAGATCATACTTTTTCTCAGTCTACAGTCATGTTTAATGTTGCAGAACTCCTGTGAGACAAGTTAGTTCCTGTTATCCCTTACATAATAGCAGCTATAGACAGTCATTCCAGCACCACCCTCTCTTTTTTCTCTCCCATGAAGTTAATAAGAAAAATGCAGCCCTCCATTCTAAAAGCTAAAAGAAAGGGGGAAAAAACTTAATTAAACCCTTCTGGGATTCACACTGTGTCACTATTCCTTCTAAGGCATAGAAGGATTCCCTATTGACTGGAGGGAAGATGAGAAAATGTAATATGTAGCTAAGTTACTATAATGTACACACACACACACAAACATACACACACACACACACACAGAGAGAGAGAGAGAGAGAGAGAGAGAGAGAGAGAGAGAGAGAATTGAATTTCAAAGGCCTTTTATTTACAAGCTTTTAAAAGCTACATTGACCTATTTCGGTCCCTCAGAGTCATTGCAAATGACCTTAAAAGAAAAAAAAAAGTAAAATAAGTTTATATACATATAAATACATATATATAAAAAAATAAATAAATAGATAATTAAAATACTTCTCCTTCCAGTTGCCTTCAAAACCCCCAAAAGGGTGAAGAAAATAAAATAAGCAACCAAGTATCAACCAGTATGTATACAGTCTTCTAAAAGTTGATGAAATCTCACTTTTTCTTCTAAAACCACACATAATGCCCCTTCAAGACACCAGATATTTTCAAACGCCACAAGGTCTTTCATCTCTTGGTGAAACTTAAAATCGATTAATATCCTAGATTTTAAGAGAATCGCAAAAACCACTAAAACGCTGTCCCCTGAATTTGATTCAATTTTGTTTCTCCTGCTGACATATATGGCCATCTTTGCCTGCCCTATGATAAAATTTATCAACTGACACTTAAACCTTTTTTTTTGAGAGTATTTAAAACCAAAGATAAAAGTTTCGATTGTAAAACTCTCATTAAAATGGCCAAGCAGTCTCTGTAAAACAGTAAAAAGAGGCTTCAATCTCACACAGTGCATAAACATGTGAAACACAGATTCTCTCACAGCACAGAAAGGACATTCATAACTCACATCAGGGTTTAAAACACAGATAAAAGAATTAACAGCCACTGCACCGTGTAAAATCCTCCACTGTAAATCCCCACACTTTTTTGTTAATGGTGACTTGTATAAAGCCCTCCATTGTGGCTTTACATGTTCCTTTATTTGTAGAACAGACCGCCAAGATGTGTCGACTCTTTTGTCCAAAAAATTTTTCTTTAGGGATATTACGCACATTTTATACAGTTCTTTCCCAGATGGTACCTTGGGACCCACAAAACTTAGTTGTTCAGATTTAAAAAACACACCTGAGCACTCATGTACATTCGCCGAGACACTAAAATCTGGTAAGGGATCTTGGTCATTGGGACTGTTTAGCCCTCCGGAATATTCCTCCAGCATTTTCAAGACCTCTTCAGTCAACAGGGACCTCCATTCCACAAGGAACTGCGTGACTACACGGACTGACCTCATCTTTATGTGCCCAGCAACTGCCACCGCGTTCCCAAAACCCGGTCCTGCTACGGTCAGTAGGTCACCCAGAGTGACGACTCCAGCCCTGCAGAACCTCTCCGTAAGCGCAGGAAACGGCTTCCTCTGAGAGACATCAAGAATGGAACCCTTTATAATCGGCTCCTGCAGCAGCCAGTAGAGAGAACTTGAGCATTGTACTCTCTGCACTGTTAAAAGTCCCCACACTTTAAAAACATTTCGGTAAAAAACAGGAAGTTTCCTGATGTCCATCTTTTTCGGGTCCATCCAGAAAAGAGGTTTATGCAAATCCAGCCCTTCAAGTGTCCGTAAGATGGCACATGCTACACCCTTCCAGTTTGCATTTACAGGTCCTTGTAGCAGCCTTTGCACAAAACGTAACCGAAAGGCTGCAGTCCTGCTCTGCAGGTGTACCAGTCCATGTCCCCCTTCATCCTTGGGGAGAAACAGAACACTCTGTGGAACCCAGTGTAGACTATCCCAGAAAAAATTAACTAAAATTGACTGGATTTTAGATAAAACATGTATTGGAGGATCGATGCACGCAAGCCTATGCCAGAGGGATGATGCTACCAGGTTGTTAATTATAAGTACCCGCCCCCTAAAGGACACTTTTTTAACTAAAAAATTCCACTTCTCCAACCGACCCTTTACCTTCTCGACAGTCCCTTCAAAGTTTTTCCTCATAAACCCTTCATCTCCTAAAAACACCCCCAAATACTTAAAACCACCTCTGCACCATAGTAAGCGGTCTGGGAGGTTTGGGACGCCGCCTAACCATCCCCCGATTAAAAACGCCACGCTTTTCTCCCAGTTTACCTTGGCAGAAGAAACAATTCTAAAATCGTCAGTGATCTTCCGTATCGTATCAACATCTCTCTGGCTGCCAACAAGTATCGCCACATCGTCAGCGTATGCTGATAGTTTAAAAACACCCTCACACTTTGGAATTGTTATACCTTGTAGTTCAGTTCTCAGTTTAGTTAAAAGAGGTTCAATCGCAAGGGAATATAACATGCCAGATAGTGGGCATCCTTGTCTTATTCCCCTATGAACTTTAAAAGGAGCACACAAGTCACCATTAACCTTCAGTATGCTTTCACTGTCACGATACAGAACTCTTATTTTTTCGATAAAATCCGAATTAAAACCAAAAGCAGACAAAACGTTCCATAAGTAGGTATGCTCAACCCTGTCGAAAGCCTTTTCCTGGTCAATTAAAATCAAACCACATTCCAAATTAAAAATCCTTCCGACCTCTACAACATCCCTAATGAACGAAATGTTATCGTGAATAAATCGACCCGGCACACAGTAGGTCTGGTCCGGATGGATCACCTCTTCCATGACTTTACTAAGTCGGTTTGCCAATACCTTGGAGAGCAGTCGGTATTCTACACAGAGAACTGAGACAGGTCTCCATGATTTTATGTCGTGTAAATCTCCTTTCTTGGGCAACAGAGTCAAAACTGCTCTGCGACAACTGAGCGGCAGCCGCCCCGTGACTAAACTGTCACCCAGTACTTCCAGTAGGTCTGCACCCATTTCAGGCCAAAAGGACTTATAAAATTCAGCCGGTAGACCATCGATCCCTGGTGCCTTGCCACTCTCCATACCCTGGAGGGCTCGTAGCAGTTCCTCTAGGGTCAACTCCCCTCCGAGGTCTGCATGTGCTACCTCTGACACCTGAGGGAGATCTTCCAAGAAGACGTTATCATGTGCCTGCTCAATGGAGATTTCACTCATGTACAGTTCCTTGTAGAACCCGACTGCTCTCTTTCGAATTTCTCTGTGGTCCACTAAAAGTGTCCCATCATCAGAAAACAGGCCATGTATCATCTTATTTTGACCATTCTTTTTTTCCAAATTAAAAAAGAATTTTGACGGTGCATCCATACACTCTACAGTCTGAAATCGCGACCTGACCAGAGCTCCTTGTGCGGTAACGTCTAGCAATTTGGTCAATAAATTCTTCTTTGTCCTTAAATTTTCTATGCATACCTGCCGTCCTGTGTTTTTCATTGGCTCCATTAGCGCCATTATTTCATCTTCCAAGGATTTCATACGTAGAGTTGTGTCTCTCGTGACACTGGAGGTATACTGTTGACACAGCTGTTTAATTTGTGTTTTGGCAAAATCCCACCACTGTTGCACAGATTTAAAAGAATGCTTTGTTGTTCTAAAATCACTCCAAAAATACTTAAACACATCCTTAAAATGACCGTCTTGCAATAAACTGGTGTTAAAATGCCAATACGCACTCTTATGCTTGAGTTTACTTAAAAACACAGTAGACAGAACCATACAATGGTCCGTAAATCCTACCGGTATAATTGCACAACTTCTAAAAGCACTTAACTGGTGTTTAACACCATAAAATTTATCCAATCTGGCCATAGAGAGCATATTATTATAGGAGTGCACCCAGGTATATTGTTTCTGCATGTGGTGGAAATTTCTCCAAATGTCCACAAGGTCACAGGAATTCATTAATTCGACTAGCCTTCTACGTGATGGCATATGGGGCTCTACATGATTCCTGTCCATATCCAGCTCTGTACAGTTAAAATCCCCCCCTAGAATCAAAAAATCATCAGAGTCACAATTTTTTAGGACATTATCTAGGTTTCGTAAAAATACCATTCTGTCAATGGCCGTGGTCGGGGCATAAACACAAACAAAAACGACCCACCTATTCTCATATTGAGCTCTAACCTTTAACAGTCGACCCTTTATGATTTCATCAACTTGATAAGAACAGGGGATAAAATTATTGGAAAATAAAATAGCTACTCCCCCACTGGTAGATGTCTTATGACTTAAAACGGATAAACCTTTAAATTCCCTGGCCCAGTCCGCAGCATTATTAGCGTCTGTGTGGGTTTCCTGAGCAAAGATTACGTCAATTTTCTTTTGCTTCACCGTTTCAAACAACAAAAATCTTTTATTTATTTCCCTTGCTCCATTTAAATTCAACGAAGCAACTCGAAACTCACTCATAAAAATGATGAAAACTAATAGAATTACATACATGATGTCTAGGATTGACTGTCACTATCATTATTGTCCAGCATACCATTGACTTTTGTAAGGATTTTTTTTAGACGGTACCCCTCCTGATCAGTGAAACCCCCTTCTGACATAAACCCACGTGTTTTTCTAATGAACTGTTCCACATCTGGGAAAAACTCGTCTATCCTTACATTCCTAGCATGCTTAGTCTTTCTCAGAAACACCTTGATGTCGTCCACGCTATATTCATGGCTCGAAAAGCCACTTAGATTTACACTACATGTTATACTGCAGTCGGAGGCTTCACTCTCACTCTCTACCTCCCCAGAATTCAGCTCCTCTACGCCATCTTTCCTCTTAGCCTGTGCATGAGGACGATTTCTCCGTCTCTTTCTCTGGGGCACCTTGAACACATTTTCTTCCGTCTCCATATGAGAGCTATCATCCGCAACTTCATCACCAAGGGACGGATCCACACTATCTAGTGACACCGTACTATCCTGTGTATCCTTATCACATAACTCAGGCTCACCCTCAGCCTTCTCTTCTTCACCTGGTTGAACATTGATACCCTGGTGAGAGGGGCCAGCTTCAGGTGCCTCCACCTGAGAGGGTACTGCTGTTCCCTCTCCCGGTGTGTGGGCCCCATCCACCCCAACACCCTCTCCAACAGTAAATTTGTTACCAGCGGCTACGTTAGCATTATCACTATTTTCGGGATTTACCCGTTTTTCTGGACAGGCCCTCACCAGATGACCAGATAAACCACACCCAAAACACTTCATTGTAGTAGTAGTGGCATAAATTACATAATTAAAATCCTCCACCTTTACATTGAGTGTCAGCTCCAGCTCATTATTATCCTTCAGGACCATGTACACAAATCGTCTAAAAGACACGATATGTTTTACATGAGGGGATTTGCTTGTAATTGCAATCCTCTTGATCTGGGAGACCAGTTTACCATAGCGGGATAGAGCTTGGGACAGAACCTCGCCCTTAATAAAAGGAGGAACATTCGACAGGATTATTTTTTTTGACGGGGTTGACAAAGGAAGCACTAAGTGGAACACATCATCAAGCACAACTCCACTGTCCACCATTTCGTTTGCCAACTCCACCGTTTTCAGAAACAGCACAACAGCACTATTCATCCGGGCCGCAGACAGAATGTTGTCGTATCCTACACTCTCCCCCACGGCCAGACACACCTCCTCAACGCTGGCGGTAGTGGCTACTTTAATAGCATGCCGCCGCGTGAGGGAATCATATTTCCCGGTACCTGGGACAGCCATGTTTCCCAAAACACCACGGAAACAGCCGCCCAGGCCAGCGAGAAGCACACACAAACACACACACACAAACACAAACACACACACGCGCGCGCGCGCGCGCGCACAACAAACAGTAGTAAATTGAACTCTCTCAGAAACCAAAGACCTAAAGGAAATCGTATTTCTTAAGAAAAAATAGATAGAAAAAAGAGATAGAAAAAATGAACAAGCGAACTTGGAGCAGCGGCCTCGGCCACGCTCCGCACACACTCACTCACTTCCGCTCCGACTCCGCCCACTCACTCAGTCCATGCGCACACGAGAGAGAGAGAGAGAGAGAGAGAGACATATTGCAGTATTCTACTATATTCTTAACAATTACAGAAAAAATCTGTTTATGGCTATCATGTATTTTTATAAGTTTTAATTGTAGGACTAACATGTTACAATAAGTGCATTCATATAAACCTGCGATTTGGCATGTAGTCAGAACTACTGTCAGTAAGTAGTAATTCACTCCTTGTCAATTTACATGTCAGAATTACACAATTTGTACATTTTAAAATGTCCTTGCCAATCAGGTAAAGAACTGCTGTAATATATTTTATGTACATTTTCTGTAATAATTTTAAATTTAAATGTTTGAGTTATACTTAAAAATAAAGTGTAAAATATTTTAAAATCAGCAATACCAATCTTATGATTGACTATTTAAAAGACTAATTGATGTCGTTAAAAATATTTCACAATATATTTCTTAAACAGCTTTTTAAAAAGACTTCAAGTGCTTTGTAATTATGTACATTACAATATAATAACAATTTTACTGGAATGTTGTAATGCCTTATTAAAGTTGTAAATACATACAAATATTTGTTACCAAATTGCAAAGCCGTATACGCAGGAAGCTTTTTGAATTGTTAATAAAACTCTATAAATAACCTCTTACTCTTATGCTGATATTCTTTATATAGATGTATTTTTAATAATTTCACCTGGGGTTATTGTTGCCGTTGTTGACCAAGGAGTTGCCAATGTGAATCTCAGCACCATTTATCCGTTCTGGACAGCAGTCCCCTCTGTTAGTGATGATTACACTGCTAATATCATACATCGCCAACAAATCCACCCTCCACCATGGGTTATAGTTATCATTTGTACAGGAACATGAGTAGGAATTAAAGTAAGAGTCTCTGTTGCCATCGATAGCAAAGTAGCCAGGGTAATCATTAAGATATAAAGAAGATTGTGTTGTTATTCCTCCTAAGGCCACATTGACTGGAGGTAAGAAGAGAACATATTTATTCATTCATTAATCTTGAACTAAATTTTATTTTTATTAATTGTTTGTTTACACACACACACACACACACACACACACACACACACACACACACACACACACACACACATGCAAATGCACAAACACACACACAGTCGGGTCCCAAAGTCTGAGAGCACTAGTGGAAAATCTTTCTATTTTGCATTTTTTACATTTAATTTAACAGTTTTAATTAGAAATTATATTATTGACTATAACTTAGTAGAATATTTTAAATATTTACATGAATTTCTGAGTTTCTTAATATGTAGTATGTCCCCTTTTTGCTTTAATGACTCTGAACTCGAGCTGGCATGGACTCCACAAGTTTGTGCAAATCCTTATAATCCATTTTAGATCACATCCATGGGAGTGTCGTATGAACACATACTTCAATAGAAGAGATTAGACATTTGTACAATGCAGTTAACATGGTCAATATCACAAATGTATTTTACAATTAGGGACCTAGAAATAGTGCAGAATTTTCAATATTAAATATTCAAAATATTAAACATTTCTCTCTTGGTTTTAAACTTTTCAGAATTCTAAAACTTGTTTATTTCCAGATTTCCATTGTGGTCTCAGACATTTGGACCCCATGGTGTGTGTATATATGTACATGTGTGTATATGTATATATGTATGTATTTATTTCTGTATTTTAGTATAGTCTTACCTTCCTCATGGGTCAGAATCCACTGCAATGAGAAAATGCATATCCCTGTGCAAAAACATGCAATCTAAAATGATACATTTGACTGTGTGTCTGCTTGGGGAGAGACGTAAGAGGAATAACTTTTGATAGGTATTTTCACAAAAATCTATAAAAGGTATTAAATCATTATTACTGTAATGCAACTAACACTATATATATATATATATATATATATATATATATATATATATATATATATATATATATATATATATATATTTTTTTTTTTTGGTTATTGTTTGTTTGTTCGTTTAACTATATCAGTTTGATCCCTTCAAATGAGAGTTTACCTAAAAATAGAAGCATGGGCCTCTGTGAATTCTCCATTTTCTGTTCAAATAGAAAGATAACAACTTTAGATTTACAACAGCACTTGAAGGAAAGGAATGTAGTCAACTGAGAAAGCAATTTGGCATTCACCACTTAAGAATCAGACTTTTACTGTGTAGATCAATTTATATGAAGTGCATCATATATCAAATATATAATGCATTAAGCCAAATAAAGCCCCCGTTTAGAGAGATTTCTTACCTTGCTCTACATGCTCTTCATCTCTTTGACCCATGAAACTCGGAGCTGTCCACCTGGTGTATCACTAAATGAATGTGTAGTTTATTTAAAAGGCAAATTCACATTGTGCTTTACAAATGCAAATAAGTTTGCCTCAAACATCAGTCTATAACAAAGTTGTAAAAAAAAAAAAAACATGAAGCAAAAATCTTCCATTTAGGTTTTATACATACAGAAATACATAATATAGGAATAGCTTTTATCCAGTGTGATAATTGATTTATGAATGAATTTATGTCTGATTCATAAAAACTGTTGTACAAATGTGTGGAGCAAAAGCAAAAATGTCAGGTTAAAACTGATGTGATGGATCACCCAGCATTCCTTTTGGTCATCTGATGACACATTAATTGTTGTTTCTCCATTAAGAGATGAATATTGTTAAACTGACTTTCAGAGTTAAGAGGTTTTCATTTCTAGCAATGAGACCCAGAATCATTAATGTGACAAAACATTAATAACATCTCCACTTGAACTGTTAAAATGTGCAGATTCATTATACTTTAAGAGGAAGCTGTTCTCTAAAAAAATAGACACCAGGATAATATTAATTAATAGTAGCACATAATATGCATTTGCTAATAATTCATTAGCATTGAATTGACTTCATTCAAACGCATACAACAATTCCATGTGATTGAATTGAGTTACATTAACACAGTTTGTACAGCCAACATGATTTGAGATTACATTTTAAATGCCCTGAATAAAATCAAAATCTGCACTCTCACCTCAGCTGACGATCAAACCCAAGTTGCTGGCATTTTGCAACAGTCATATTACCACTGTGCTATCTATCACACACATTTTAATCAATAAACAATAAACAATAAACAATAATTTAATCAATAAACAATAATTAATAATTAATACAACATTAATTGATCACATTCAATTAGCTTAATTCAATCTTGTAATTAGAAACTGGTTTAAGTTAAGTTTATCATAAGCAGGGAAATCAAGTTTTGATGAGAATGTAATATTTTTATGTAAACTATACATCGTATTTTTTCCTGTATCTAATCTACCACATGTTCCTTTTTTTAAAAACGTGGTAATTGTAAAGCGACATTGGTTATGAGTAAGGAGCTATATAAATTAAACATTATTATTATTATTATTATTATTATTATTATTATTATTATTATTATTATATATTTTTAACTGTTGAAGCATATGTAATTAAATGGTCTTTTCAATGGTGGTAACACTGTATAAAGTGTCTTGAAACCAATTTCAGGAGTTTTGGCCTTCTTCAAGAACTGTTTAATAAAAATAGTATTTTGAATACATTTTGCATTAGGCTACTTAAAGTTCGAGGAGTGCCGATCTTATTTGCTTCTGCAGGATGTATTTGAAAAAGAACTAAGCTAATTCAGGTGGCAGCTGCACAATGCATAAAATCATGCTGATACAGGTAAGATCGTCAGTTAATATTCACATCAAACATCAGAATCTCAGTGATGATGGTATGAATGTTGGTGCCAGACAAGCTGGTTTGAGAATCTTAGAGGCTGATCTGGGATTTTCAGACAGCAATCTCTTAAGTTTACACAGAATGGTGGAGAAAAACAAACACCTTTTGATGAGAAAGGTCAGAGGAGAAAGGCCAGACTGGTTCGAGCTGACAGAAAGGCTACAATTACAATAATTCTTTACAAGTGTGATGAGCAGAAAACCCTCTTGCAACATACAACACGTCAAACCAAATGAGGTGGCTAAGCTACAACCATATGAGGTTCCACTCCTGTCTCTGAGCCAAGAACAGGAATCTGAGGCTAGAGTGGGCGTGGACTCACTGGAACTGGAGAGTTGAAGAATGGAAAAACGTTGTCTGATTTGACAAATCATGATTTCTGTTGTGACATGTAGATGATAGGGTCAGACATTGGCATCAGCAGCATGAATCTGCATTGTGTCAACAGTCAAGACTGCTGCTGGTGGTATAATGGTGTGTGGAATATTTTATTTCTACTATGTGATCCTATTTGAACCTTTGATTTCAGCATATGGTGTGAACCCCTTGGTCAGAAATAACCACAACTAAACATTTTCACTCTTTTTACTGTTGATCAGTCCTGCACATCGGCTTGTAAGAATTTTAGCGCATTCCTCAGCACAGACCAGCTTCAACTCTGGGATGTTGGTGATTTTCCTCAGATGAACTGCTTGCTTGAGGTCCTTCCACAACATTTCTATTGGATTAAGGTCAGGACACTGACTTGGCAATTACAAAACATGAATTTTATTCTTCTTTAACCATTCTTTGGTAGACCCGTATGTGCTTGTGTGCTTAGGGTTGTTGGCCTGTTGCATGACCCACTTTCTCTTGAGATTCAGTTCACAGACAGATGTCTTGAAATTTTCCTTTAGAATTCACTGGTATAATTCAGAATGCATTGTTCCATCAATTATTGCAAGGTTCTTATAAGTAAGGTTCTTAACCTGGAATGTAGTGTTTGCTTTCTCCATACATAACATTTCTTATTTAAACCAAAAGGTGATATTTTTCCATACACAAAACATTTTTCCAACAGACTTTTCCACATAATCATTAGCAAACTGCAGGTGGGCAGCAATGTTCTTTTTGGAGAGTAGTGGCTTTCTTCTTGTAACACTGTAATTCACACCATTGTTGTTCAGTGTTCTCCTCATGGGGAACTCATGAACATTAACATAAGCCAATGTGAGAGAGGCCTTTGTTTGCGTAGAAGATACCCTGGTTCCTTTGTAACCTCTGGTTGCGTGTCTCACTCCTCAAGTGATTTTGGTTGGTTTCTAATAAACATACTAGGTTCTCTTTTTTAAATTAAATTACAGCTAATAGTAACTAGTGACCTAGACGTATTAGGTGCAATTTATGCACTAGCCATATGTTATACTCTCTCACACACACATACACACACACACACACACACTAAATGTTCCCTTGGTTATAAGTTTATAACTTATAACCTTGGTACCCAAAGGTTCCCCTTTTTTTTCATGTAATTTAATTACTTTTAATTTTGTGCCAGATCAACAAAATATCCTCCAATATGTTTATCTCTGAAAAGAAAGTGAAATAGAAAACACATGCACGCAACTCAGAAAATGGTCTCTCTCTGTTTCTTATGCACACAGAAGCTACTTTTCTTTTCATGAAATCACACACCAATTTACTATTCCTATATAGGGCTTTGAGTAAATATAGATAAACACATTACTGTACTGTAGCTTGGTAATTCAGACCATAACCTCATCTTGTTAACAACTCCTTCCTGCAGTTCAGCCTGTCCACAAGGATTGTGAGGAGGTACACTCGGTAAGGTTAGGGTTAGGCAATACATGGGCATCACTTTGTTTGAAAGGTGGTGGAGATAAAGACGTGACATGGAAAGTAGTTATATAGATATTAGCAGGAATGACCTGCTTGAGCTGAGTGAATGAAAATCAGTAAACTAAAGCACTTTATTAGCAGTTAATGAACACACCCAAATGCATCCTAATAGAGATTTATCTGATTCATAGACAACATAAATGCAATACTACAGCATGCATCTGCACAAAATTACATGAACACACAACTATCTGTGATAGCCATGGTCAGGAGTTGGTAAGCAGAAGGCTGTGGAAGCAGAACGTTTAGAGCTTGTTGGAGAAGGGCATGACACTTCTAACGGCAAGTTTTAAACTGTCTAAGTCGAGGTTTAAATAATGTTCTGTCAAACTCATCAATGTTCCAACATTGTCCTCCAGGACACGACTAGACTAGGCTTGGCTGTCTGATGAACAAAGATCAAGTAACAGTTCAGTATTTTGGTGATACTCAATTCCATGTTAATAATGCTGTTCTTGATTTTTCAAAGCTCAACCAGGAATTGCAACAATTCATTATCCTTATTAAAAACAGGTGAAATCTAGGAGTGTTCATGGTGTTGTTTCAGTATTTCCCTTGTTGGGGTTTTTCTTAGCTTCAAATAAGCTGTGTCTGGGTCAAAATATGTTAGCTCCTCACTTTTCCTTCCATGTTGAAATTTATCCACATCTGAATCTTGTGATGCAATTGTGAGGACAAAACTGTTTTTTAATTGAACTATATTGAAGTGAGAACAAAGTTTGTCATAGAAAAATTATCATTCCCATCTGGTATTGTTAGAGCTAGTAAAAAAGGTCAAAGAACATCTGACACACTCACTAGCACAGTAATCTTAATAAGTATTTAAATAGATACGTTAAATAGATATGATAGTTAATAAATATTATAAAAATTTCCTTTCAAATATTCCTGTCTGTCTTGCCTCTGTGCACAATATCATACTTTCTGTATCTGCATGTGAGTGTTTATTTTACATTGATATTGATTATTTAAATTTTAAATGGTCATCAATTTCTTCTGAAGACATCTGTGGAAGAAATAGCCTCAACATGAGCTTCATTTCATAATTGAATGTGAACTTAATCATAGATATAATCTAAACAGGTGATGTCCTTTTATTTTCCTTACTCCGGAACTGCCTGATCTTTGAAGATTTGACATGTTTGACTTTCTTTTCAACTAGGGTGCTGGTGGATCGTATGGTGAAAATCCATGTTCCTACATTCATACATTATGTTAGATGATAGACTCTCCTAGGTTGAAGATACTTCATAAAACATAATAATAAAATGAATATAAAAAAAAACCTGAGTATGAAAATGAATCAAGACAGATCCAAATAAACAATAAAGTTCCAATGAAAAGTAAAGCTACATATTCTCTTCCCCTAACTTGTTCAGTACTTGTAATACAGATTAAATACATGTGGGCAAATGATGTAAACTATGGATCTGGTTCAATGTTATTTGGGAACAAAGAGCAAGCTGAATCTCAACATAAATTTTGTGTGTAGTTTGTTATCAGATTGTCTAGATGTACATCACACATCTGATGAACAAAATTTCCTCTCCCATGCTATAATGATGGCTGGAAACTAGGACTTGGTGGCATATACTGTAGAAAGGTCATATAGAACATAGAGAAATCTCATTTATCGCATTGGGAATTAAGTCACCTTTCACGTTGCCTTATAATTTGATCACAACCAGCCAGTTATATTGTTTCTGAGTTTAGTCTTTGTTTAGACTTTGTTGATGCTGAAGAAGCAAAAATCTGAGGAACCTTTAAAATTCAGACTAATGATTTTCAAACAATGCTTGAAAAGAAACATGTATAACCAACTTGAAAAGGTAGAAAGGGGGTCTATGAATTAGTTAATTGTCTTTCTCTTTCTCTCTCTGTCTTTATATCATTATTAAAGTAGTGTTTAAACAGATACATAGCAGACAAATATACATATAGACTGTTTTCTTTTGTACACGCATACCAACTTAATCTTCACCTATCATCATTCCCTGTTAACGAAATCTGTCACCTCCTAATAAAACAGTTTAAGTCACTAACCAAAGTAAGTATACAAACGGAAGCTATGATAAAAGAACAAAAACAATTAACCTTTCTTAAAGTAATTCCTACATCCTCTGACCAAGTATATGGCTGTGCCTATTAAATAAATGCCAGTCCTTTATGCTGAAAATAAGGATCAAAATATTCTGCAGTAGTTTGGCACTGTGACTCAAAAAGTTGTTTTTCATCTAACATCTGAAAGCTAACTACTGTCCCAACTGTCGTATAATACTGATAATGCTCAAACACTTAAGAGGGCTGAATGGCAGACCTTGTTAAATAATATTATGTTTCTTCCTTATAATGAATTATATTTTATAAATATATTCTTATATATCTTATTACTTTTTGCCTTTTCTTATACGTTGACATGGGAGAAGAGGGGCTGTCACGTATCGTGACGGAGCGGAGATAGGACGGATGCAAGTGCAGTATGAACAGTTGTTTATTTTAAAAGAGAGACAGTTTAGGCAGGCTGAGCGAAGTCCTCGGCGGAGCATGAAGGCAGAGCGACGACCACAGACGGGCAGACAGGGTGAGCGAAGTCCTCGGTGGAGCATGAAAGCGGAGCGACGACCACAGCCGGGCAGGCAGACTGAACAATGACCACAGCCAGGCAGACAGGCTGGGCGAAGTCCTCGGCGGAGCATGAAGGCAGAGCGACATTCACAGCAGGGCAGGCGGGCTGAGCGAAGTCCTCGGCGGAGCATGAAGGCAGAGCGACGTCCTCGGCGGAGCAGGAAAGCAGAGCGACGTCCTCGGCTGAACAGGGAAACAGAGCGCTGTAATCAGCAGAGCAGGGAAGCAGGGCGACGTCCTCGTCGGAGCATGAAAGCGGAGCGATGTCCCCGGCTGAACTGGAAGGCAGTGCTCGGTTGTCCGTGTCAACAGGCACTTGGTTGTGCATATCAGCAGACATGGACGTGAGCAGAGCTTGGTTGTCCATGTCAGCAGACTCAGGCGTGAGCAGAACTCGGCTGTGTGTGTCAGCAGATTCGGGTGTAAGCAGAACTTGGCTGTGCGTGTCGGTAGTCTTGGGCGTGGGCTGAACTTGAGCGACCGGGTCGGTAGACTTGGGCGTGGACTGAACCTGGGCGACTGGGTCGGTAGACTTGGGCGTGAGCTGAACTTGGACGATCGGGTCGGTAGACTTGGGCATGGGCTGAACTTGGGTGACCGGGTCGGTAGACTCGGGCTTGAACAGAACGTGGTCGGCCGTGTCATTAGACTTGGGCGTGAGCAGAACTTGGTCGGCCATGTCAGTAGACTTGGGTGTGAGCAGAACTTGGTTGTTAGGCTTACATATTAGCGGAACTTGGTCAACTGGATCAGCAGGCTTGGACGTGACATCAGGAACTTGAGACTTGACTTGGACTTCAGAGACTGGAGACTTGACTTGGACCTCAGGGACTTGAGACTTGACTTGGACTTGGACCTCAGGGACTTGAGATTTGACTTGTATTTCAGAGACTTGAGATTTGACTTGGACTTCAGAGACTGGAGACTTGACTTGGATTTCAGAGACTTGAGACTTGACTTGGACTTGGACCTCAGGGATTTGAGACTTGACTTGGATTTCAGAGACTTGAGACTTGACTTGGACTTCAGAGACTTGAGACTTGACTTGGACTTGGACCTCAGGGACTTGAGACTTGAATTGGATTTCAGAGACTTGAGACTTGACTTGGACTTCAGTGACTGGAGACTTGACTTGGACTTGGACCTCAGGGACTTGAGACTTAACTTGGATTTCAGAGACTGGAGACTTGACTTGGACTTCAGAGACTAGAGACTTGACTTGGACCTCAGGGACATGAAACGTGACTTGGACTTCGGAGACTTGAGACTTGACTTGGACCTGGACCTCAGGGTTGAGCTCTGGTGCTGGAGCCTCCCTGTTGACCTCTAGCTGGATCTCAGCAGGTGAGCCCTCCTTGTGGGTCTCAGGTTCGAGCTCTGAGGTCGCCAGGTTAACCTCTGGCTGGGGCTCTGATGCTGGCGCCACCCTGTTGACCTCTAGCTGGAGCTCGGCGGGTGAGCCCACCTCGTGGGTCTCAGGTTCGAGCTCAGAGGTTGCCATGTTAACCTCTGGCTGGGGCTCTGATGCTGGAGCCTCCCCGTTGACCTCTAGCTGGAGCTCGGCAGGTGAGCCCACCTCGTGGGTGTCAGGTTCGAGCTCAGAGGTCGCCAGGTTAACCTTCAGCTGGGGCTCTGCATGAGTTTGCCTGTAGTAGTGGGTAAACAGCAGGGCAGGTTTGCCTGCCAGACTTACCCCCCCCCCCCCCGAAAAGTTGTTCTAGCTCGACCCTCACCTCCTGACTCCCGAACCGCATCATGAACTCTCCCACAAACTGTTCACAAAATAACTAGGACCACATGAATCGGAGCCATTGCTTCTCCTCTGGCTTAAGGTCTAACAGGCTGGAGAAATAGAATTGACAGTCTACCAGAAAATATGCTGGGGCACCGAAAGATCTGTCAAATGGATCAGGAAGCTCCATAATTGTCCATTGTGGGAATTGGACTGAGTCCATAGCGGGGACGGTTGGCGTCGACTTCCGGGTTCTGCGTTTTCTCCGTTCTCCTGCTGCATCCATGAGAGACAGGCAGACAAATCAAAAACGTGATCCATAAACGTAATCCAAAACAGGCGAAGGTCAGGCGATCGGCAAACAGGCATACACAGGGTTAAACATGAATCAAGGTCATGGTCACAGAAAACAGGGTCGATAAACAAAACGAGAAACATGAACTATGACAAGGAACTAGGAGCGGATAATCCAGCGTGAACTAACTATAAACATGGAACGTGACTATGACTACTAAATGAACTAATCTAACTCTATGATACTCTTCCACATTGTGTGCTGGGAGGCGCGCGGTATATACGTGGACATGATGAGCGTCTAAACTGCTAGCAGCTGAGGGCAATACAGACACACGTGAAATCCCAGCCAATAACAGAACAGGGAGGAGACATGACAGAAACATAAACAAAACACACGTGTCCAGATGTCACTACTGTCAACAATGGGAAAGCAGGTGCTCGCACATTCGCGCTTAGAGCACACTGCTTCAAGGGGAAATCATGACAGGGGCCAATGCTGCTGCAAAGTGAGCCTGCACAAGTAAGTGACTAGTCAACTTAATCCTTCACATGGTATTCATAAGGTGTCATAAGTTTCTGCTACACTATGGATCATGCTGAAGTTTGAACAAAATGGTTTGACTTAATATACTCAGCAGTAGTGTACACGTCATTTCTTCCTAATTTGTTTATTAATTTTTATTGTATGCTTAAATGCAATAAAAGTTATTTACCAGATTCAGATGCTCCTAAACAACTTATTATAAAGTATGAGTTGGTAACTGATTAGCAAAGACTGTACTAGAATTTCTAATATAATGCATTTAATATGGAAAAATATTTTCACTGAAATATTTCAGAGAACGTTTTTTGTTTGTTTGTTTGTTAACACTAGTTTACACTAAATGTCTAATATATTCTGTTCTCTTGGAAATATGCCTTAACTGTTAAATTATTTTGGAACCTTTAAAAATAACTCGCCTGCTTCTATACCTTTGGCCTATAGTGTATATGACTGCTCGCTGTCACAAAATCATACAAGGAAATAAAAAGTAATCATTTTGACTCCAGATCAGGAGTGGGTAAAGACATACTGGTGGTCTGATCTATCTATCTATCTATCTATCTATCTATCTATCTATCTATATATATATATATATATATATATATATATATATATATATATATATATATATATATGTACCTTAGACAATGCCTCTCTGAGAGCCACGTTGGAATGTTCCCAAGATGAAGTACTGTAGAACTCCTAAGCATTAGATCACCCCAATTACTCTTGTATACTCTTTCCATGCCAACGTTCTCTTTGCCTGACAAAGTCATTCACAAAACATATTTGACAGTTGGGGCCTAATTCTAAAATCACTAGATACCAAATGTACAATAGTTTGTCTTGCTGCCATCACAAAATAAAAATGTTTAAACCTTAAGTAATATAGTCATTTAAATGTTGAACATACGGATCTATGTGAAGGACCACCGATATTAATCTTTGACCTACACCGCTTAAGATAATGATGGTTGGTGATGACCTTTGACCTGGCTCAGGAATGTTAGACAGGGATATGTATGTATGTATGTATGTATGTATGTGTGTGTGTGTGTGTGTGTGTGTGTGTGTGTGTGTGTGTGTGTGTGTGTGTGTGTGTGATATTTTTGGTTGGATGTGTGTGTGTGTGTGTGTGTGTCATATTTTTGGTTGGATGTGTGTGTGTGTGTGTGTGTGTGTGTGTGTGTGTGTGTGTGTCATATTTTTGGTTGGATGTGTGTGTGTGTGTGTGTGTGTGTGTGTGTGTGTGTGTGTCATATTTTTGGTTGGATGTGTGTGTGTGTGTGTGATATTTTTGGTTGGATGTGTGTGTGTCTGTGTCATATTTTTGGTTGCATGTGTGTGTGTGTGTGTGTGTGTGTGTGTGTGTGTGTGTGTGTGTGTGTGTGTGTGTGTGTGTGTCATATTTTGGTTGGATGTGTGTGTGTGTCTGTGTGTGTCATATTTTTGGTTGGATGTGTGTGTGTGTGTCTGTGTGTGTGTCATATTTTTGGTTGGATGTGTGTGTGTGTGTGTGTGTGTGTGTGTGTGTGTGTGTGTGTGTGTGTGTGTGTGTGTGTGTGTGTCATATTTTTGGTTGGATGTGTGTGTGTGGAATGCACATGACCATACTATGTATGAATACATTCTATGTGAAAGAACATGTGTGTTTGTGTGTGCGGGAATGCAACAGAACCGGGTTTAAAGTTTACTACTGATAATAATCAATTAGCTATGGCCTAAATATTTAAACAGATGCAGCGGAACACAACAGATTACAACAAACCTAACATATGTAACATTATATATCTTTAACTATGCCTGTCAAGATCAATGATTAATCTATGGGAAAGAATGTGTAACATTATAAATTTTTAACCTTCACCTGTTACGATAATGACAGTTGGTGATGACCGTTAACGACAACTGTTAGGAAAATGATGGTTGGTAATGACCTATACCTGTTACAATAATGACAGCTGGTGATGATCGTTCATGACAACTGATACGATAATGACTGTTTGTAATGACCTACACCTTTCAAGATAATGACAGCTGGTGATGACCTATGACCTACACCTGTCAAAACCTGTCAACATAAATATGATTGATGATGACCTTTGAGCTAGACCTGTCAAAATAAGGTTTTACAAAATATACAAAGTTCTTCTCTCTTGTATACATGCAGGGCTCATAAATATAAAAACAGACAATATTTTCTAAAGGTTTTATGAGTGAATTTGTGCCTGGGGCACTTACCATGACTGAGCTCTGTGTCGTCGCCTACATGGCCATTATATTTTCCCTCTGCTTCGACATGTGATCCAATATCATCTGTAAATCTGAAATGTACACTCTTTCTGGACATGGCTCGTGTTAGTGTCTGTGTACAGAGCCCCCCTAGTGTCAGGTAAGAAAAAAAAATACAGCCATGTGTAATCCGTATCCTCAATTTTGCAATCCATGCCTTCAGTTTTGTAATCTGTACCCTCAGTTTTGTAATCCGTGCCCTCAGTTTTGTAAACCGTACCCTCAGTTTTGTAAACCGCGCCCTCAGTTTTGCAATCCGCGCCCTCAGTTTTGTAAACCATACCCTCAGTTTTGTAAACCGCGCCCTCAGTTTTGTAATCCGCACCCTCAGTTTTGTAAACCGCGCATAGCGTTAAAATTGGGTTTATATTGGACATTTGCTGCACATTCAAGCTTCTCTCTTCTATTTCTCAAGAAATAAACTCACAAAAAGGACATAATGTGCATTGTCTTAATAATGTGTATTGAGCGGACATAGAACCAATACAACTGAATATATATTTTTAAAAATTTTCTCCCGTTAAAGCCTGCGGAAGCCATTCTTTGGGAAATGCAGGTGATCAGCGCGTTATAGTAATGGAGTCAGTTTGATAACCAGATAATCATGTTATAATGACTTTGATATGATATAACTATAGGTTATGTTGACAATAGTTTCTTATGAATACGGGATAATAGGTTCTTTTTTGTTATTATTATTATTATTACAGCTGCTACTACTAACTATATATGACCTAGACGTATTAGTTGTGCCTACTTTCTGTACTAACCGAAGGTTCAGTCCACCACTCATTTTAATAGAAGCTCTTAAATATCCTGATCTGGCAACCCAACAAGCAGGTCCCGCCCTCAGCATTTAGAACAGCGGCGCTATAGAGGCGCATCTACAGCTGCTGATCACTCCAACTATTCAACATTTCCCCTCTAGTGTATAAACAACGACACACTGTTCATCCACGTACCAATTTTCCTTTACACACACAGACTGTGGGGAAATTGAGGTAGGTAAATGCTAAACCCTACGTTCACTCAGTGATTATAACCTTGGTACGCAAAGGTTCTTTTTTTTTTCCAATGTAAAGTTTATTTTGTGCTAGATCTACAAAATATCCTTCAATATGTTCACCCTGAAAAGAGAGTGAAATAGAACACACACGTGCACGATATTTGTTTCATAGACTACAGGCTAGTAGACCTTTATTCAATTACTTTTATGTCTGTTTTTGCATCACATTCCTGTCCAGTGAACTGACCGACCAATGATAACGATTATTCGACTATTATTATTATTATTATTATTATTATTATTATTATTTCAACATATTGCATGACGTCATACGCATTAAGGTTAGTGTACACAGTGGCTATAGAAGTCTTTATAAAATGCATTAATTTAACCTAATTTAACAACCTAACCACATTCCTATAATGATCAGACTTCATATCATGCCAACACATTTGCAGGACATTTCATGTTTCTCAAGAAGAAAATGGTGTAGTGGTGACATCTGCTGTTCATAAGTCTCATCAAATTATAGGGAAACAGTATAATCAGTTTTCTTATTTCAGTTACCTTCTGTAAACTATCTCACCCTAGGAACACTGTGCACACGGAATACACCAACAATACACCCTGTATAGCACTCATTCACACTTATAGGGCAATTTAGCAGAGCCAATGCACTGAGTATGTTTTTGGGAGGTGGGAGGAAACCAGGGAACCCAGAGGAAACCCACACAGACATGGAAAAACTTGTGAAATTACACGTTAAATGCCCATGCGCTGAGGACTGAAAAATAATATTTTGAATACATTTTGCATTAGGCTACTCAAAGCAGCTGGAGTGCCGATCTTATTTGCTTCTGCAGGGTGTATTTGAAGAAGAACTAACCTAATTCATGTGCCAGCTGCACAATGCATATATCATGCAGATACAGGTAAGTATTTCAGTATGCTACAGTTAGTGCTCACCTCAAACATCAGAATCTCAGTGATCTCAGGGATGATGGTATGAATGTTGATGCCAGACAAGCTGGTTTGAGAATATTAGAGGCTATTTCCTTTACTTTTACACTATCCGTTGTTACCCAGACGAGGATGCGTTCCCTTCTGAGTCTGGTTTCTCTCAAGGTTTTTTCCTCCTAATATCTTAGGGAGTTTTTCCTTGCCACCGTCGCCACTGGCTTGCTCAATCGGGATAAATTTGCACATTTAAAATCTGTATACCGTGTTTATATGTTTCTGTAAAGCTGCTTTGAGACAATGTCCATTGTAAAAAGCGCTATACAAGTCACACGCAAGGGCGCTAACCACAGTGTTAAGCTAACGTAACGTGAAGTTCCTTTTGAAAGTGAACACAGTCACCCACTCACAGTCATCTGAGAGCACATTGTGCTAAAAGTGTGTCACATATTTATTTGATAGTTTTATTTATAATTAAGTGACCAGAGTGAAAATTGATTATCCTGAGTATCCAATTACACAAATAGAGAGGTGAGTTTAGATTTGGCTAAATAAGTCATACAATCTAGAAACAAACAAGTAGGATATAATCAGTGGTTTATTTCAAACACAATCATTCCTGATATTTGTAATGATTCAGTTGTTGGTTTGAGTTGAGCACTGACAATCAAATTAAAAGAAGAAGCCAGTATTTAGTGGTTTGGGTTTTTACAGTGGTGTGATAAGAAGAAATCCTCAGAGACTGCTACAATGTCCTCCCACGAATTTATGGCTAATCATAGGCTGAAGTGTTTCAGAAACATTCTGGATACTCTGTGTAATGAGAATTTCTTTATTGAGTCTTCATTACAGATTATTGAATATGTTGCATGTTAAATAAGATTCTGATACTAACAATGGGAAATGTTGATTTAAGGGAATGAACAAGGATGAGACAAATAAGATAAAATTATGTAAAAGCATAAAAAAGAACATGTATTAAATACAAAATCCCATGATTGTCTCACATAAGTAAACAAACAAATAAATAAATATATTAAAAGCCCATTAATAATTGGTAATGTGCTGTACTGAAAATCATCATTATACAAACATGGGAAGTGTTCAAGGGAAGGAACAAAGTTTAAAGTGAACACATTTAGGCCAGTGAGTAAAACCTCATTCTTACATGATTTCAGCACTTTCTATGTTTTAAACATGCTTCCAACTATACCAAATTTCATCAAGACTGTGATGACTGATTGGCTGGGAGGTGACGAGGATTAGGAGTATTATATTCTTTCAATAAAGCTCATGATATATCCGCAGTGAAAATTGTAAAGGTGTACAGCTGAATGAGCAGTTCTTACAACCAGGATAATTTGAGTGTTTTATTTTCTTTTATGTTAACCTAGAAATTCTCACTTTCCCAGAAAGACTACTGAATATACTCTATCTACTGAATAATATTTGTCAGAGAATCTTAATCAGCATCACTCTACCAGAAAATCTAGCTATTATTTTAAACTCAATCCAAGGTATAACTATGCTAAACACAGAAATCAAGGGGTCATGTTTAATACATCAATCACATAGTACATAGTAGCAGAGTCCGTACAGATGCTTCATAATGAAATGCCAGGATTTTCAAGGACTTTTCAAGTACTGTTTATGCTTTTGTTTTCATGGACTATACAAGAGATGTCATTCAAACATTCCTTATTTCTTCTTTTTAAAATTCCAAAAAATATTAATAATAATAATAATAATAATAATAATAATAATAATAATAATAATAATAATAATAATAATAAACACAGCCAATTTTAATATAGCTCCTTTTCCCAGCTGTGATGGACTAAATTTGAATTTCCCAGGCATTGCTTCATCTTCACTATAATGTTAAAATACTCCAAGTGAGTGACAGGAGCACTGTGTCCAAACGTTTCTAGATGATGTCATGTGCTAATTAGCATATTAATTACATCATTACATCATATTTTCCTTCTGCCTAATGTCAGCCCTTTATAGCCAAATTCCCAATAAAGCTGTTCTCATTTACTTTAGCTGTTCTCATGTATTTTTTCTGTTTCTGTTGTCAGACAACAGAACAAGTATGAAATAGTGACTGAACCGCGGCCCAATAAAAGACTATAGGTTCAGCAGCAGTCACTTTCAAACCTTTTGAAAGCTGCTGCTCTGCACTGCTAAAATCCTGATTTTGCACTTTTTAAGCACTGTTAGATAAAAAAAAATGGCTATTTTCAAGTGTTTCCAGTACTTAAATTACCAAATGCCAAAATCAAGCACTTCAAGCACCTTGTAAGAACGCTGTTGTAGGCCTAATAACAATAGTTTTTCATAGATACATTTCCAAAACAAACAAACAAACAATTCTAGTACTTCTAACTAATAAATGTATTGCATCAGTTGGCTAGTAGTTCCAAGTGCTACACCTAAAACCTCACACATTTGATGTTTTTTTGTTGTTGTTGTTTTTGTTCTTTCACCACTTCTTCTTGTTTAAGATATATTTTTGCCACCTGTAAGTCAGAATGACAAAATTATTGACTGTCATATCACTCAGGTAAAATAAATAAATTAATGAATTAATAAATAAGTAACAGTAAACTGATGTTCTGCAAATTTCATGGCACTATCAATAGAGATTTTTGTGTATTTAATAGAAATTATATCACACTGCTGTTGCACTCTGGAATCTGATAGGTCAGAAGGTCTGAAGGCTGCAATTCATATCTCAAGTTTATATTAATGTGCTCATTGTAATAAATTATCCTTTAATAGCAAATAGCAAATCATTCACAGAGATTTGTATGGCAAACGCTCCACATAATCAAAGTCTAATAATAAACAGATTTGCATTGCTATTCTTTAATAAAAACTTTTAGTCGTTGATATGATGAAGTTATCTGTAATGAGGTGTTTATTTTAGATTTATTGAAAGAGACTTGGGCCACAGATTTCTCCAGATTCTCTGAATTTTGTCATGATATCATGATGAGATATTCATAGCTTTCACAATTTTACAATGAGGAGCATTATTCTGAAATTGTTCCACAAATTATAGATTTTCGCAGAATTGTGTACACTGGCCTTTACTTCTGAAAGACTCTGCCTCTCTAAGATACACTTTTTTATACCCAATCATGTTACTGACCTGTTGCCAATTAACATAATTAGTTGCTCAATGTTCCTCCAGCTGTTTCTTTTTAGTAACACTTACTGTTCCAGCCTTTTGTTCCCCCGTCCCAATTTTTTTGAGACGTGTTGCACCCATCAAATTCAAAGTTACCTATTTTTTTTCCCTTTAAATAGTACATTTCCTCAGTTTAAACAGTTGATTTGATTTCTACATTCTATTGTGAATAACATATGGGCTTATGAGATTTGCAAATCATTGCATTCTGTTTTTATTTACATTTTTCACAACATCAAAACTTTTTTGGAATTGGGGTTGTAGTACTCCCTCCCATTACTCAGGGAAGTGAGATGTTGCTGTTTACAAATGTCAACATGAAAAATGTCAACTGAAAAAAAACATGCCTGTCATTAGCCAATCAGATATCAGCAGATAATTGAAAAGGTTCCCATTAAGCTATTGCCACAAAACTTGAATAGAAAATTCAGGGAAGGACCTCCTAGTATCTGACTCAAAATGGCTACCTGGGGGGTGCTGTTCATGTTCATAGGGGTCAGCATTAAGTTCAAGTAGCTGTTTCTCTTCAAACCAAAATTCCAATTGAGCTGAATTTGGTGTGCGCTTTCTGCTAATCTGTAACTGAAATACTTAAAAAAAAAAATGTCTGCCTTCTGCCAGTTGGCTTTCACCAGGTACGTTAAACAACTAGCACTGAGCTATCTTCACAAAATGTGATATGTGTGAGTATGTTCACGTGTGGTCTCTTTATTGTTCTATGAATGTTGACAAGAACTGGCTATTGGGGGTGCTATATGCAAGGAGTGTTTGGACCCTGCAGATTGCCGCTTATGGCTATATTACTATTATTATTAGCAGTAGAAGTAGTGATATTTCCTACCGTTCTTTAAGTTTCAGTTTCCACCTCTGGTTCCTTTGTCCAACGGATATGAAGCACTGATGGCTGGACATTCGCAGATATCATCTATGATGAAAAATTATTATTAGGTATATATATATATATATATATATATATATATATATATATATATATATATATATATATATATATGTGTGTGTGTGTGTGTGTGTGTGTGTGTGTATCTTCCATACATGTCATAAACACAAACCTTTTGAAGAACTTTGTCCCTCACGGTAGGGTTCATGAGATCCTCACTGCTGTTAAACTTTAATCTCAGAAATGCCCTCTTAGTAACAGGCACTAAAAAAAATTAGCAGGGTTGATATTTATCAGCTGTTGTAAAACTTAATTTGACTTTAAGTGTTTATATGAAATTGTGAACTGGGTATAAAAGTGTAACCTGGAACCCCATAGACTTCCACTTCACAGAGTGTGAGAAACTGGCTAACATTGGGAATGATGATGTTCACATAACGACCCCTCATTTTGCAGGTGTAATTTGCAGAGGCACCAGCAGGGATGCTAGAGATAACGTCACATCTGAGAGAGAGCGAGAGAGAGAGAGAGAGAGAGAGAGAGAGAGAGAGAGAGAGAGCGAGAGAGAGAGAGAGAGAGAGAGATGAGGGGAATTTTTTTTAAAGTTAGTTTTATATATTAAATCCAAGGTTAATGATGTTTAATATATCTGTCACCACCCTGAAGTTGATTCTTTTCATACCGGAGTGTGGAGAATAATTTATAAATTATTAACGAATGACAGATCATACTTTTTCTCAGTTTACAGTCATGTTTAATGTTGCAGAACTCCTGTGAGACAAGTTAGTTCCTGTTATCCCTTACATAATAGCAGCTATAGACAGTCATTCCAGCACCACCCTCTCTTTTTTCTCTCCCCTGAAGTTAATAAGAAAAATGCAGCCCTCCATTCTAAAAGCTAAAAGAAAGGATGAAAAAACTTCTCAATTAAACCCTTCTGTGATTCACACTGTCACTATTCCTTCTAAGGCATAGAAGGATTCCCTATTGACTGGAGGGAAGATGAGAAAATGTAATATGTAGCTAAGTTACTATAATATACACACACACACAAACATACACACACACACACACACACACACACACACACACACACACACACAGAGAGAGAGAGAGAGAGAGAGAGAGAGAGAGAGAGAGACATATTGCAGTATTCTACTATATTCTTAACAATTACAGAAAAAATCTGTTTATGGCTATCATGTATTTTCATAAGTTTTAGGACTAACATGTTACAATAAGTGCATTCATATAAACCTGCGATTTGGCATGTAGTCAGAACTACTGTCAGTAAGTCGTAATTCACTCCTTGTCAATTTACATGTCAGAATTACACAATTTGTACATTTTGAAATGTCCTTGCGAATCAGGTAAAGAACTGCTGTAATATATTTTATGTACATTTTCTGTAATAATTTTAAATTTAAATGTTTGAGTTATACTTAAAAATATAGTGTAAAATATTTTAAAATCAGCAATACCAATCTTATGATTGACTATTTAAAAATAGTCAGTTAAAAATATTTCACAATATATTTCTTAAACAGCTTTTTAAAAAGACTTCAAGTGCTTTGTAAGTATGTACATTACAATATAATAACAATTTTATAGGAATGTTGTAATGCCTTATTAAAGTTGTAAATACATACAAATATTTGTTACCAAATTGCAAAGCCGTATACGCAGGAAGCTTTTTGAATTGTTAATAAAACTCCATAAATAACCTCTTACTCTTATGCTGATATTCTTTATATAGATGTATTTTTAATAATTTCACCTGGGGTTATTGTTGCCGTTGTTGACCAAGGAGTTGCCAATGCGAATCTCAGCACCATTTATCCGTTTTGGACAGCAGTCCCCTCTGTTAGTGATGATTACACTGCTAATATCATACATCGCCAACAAATCCACCCTCCACCATGGGTTATAGTCAGAATTTGTACAGGAACATGAGTAGGAATTAAAGTAAGAGTCTCTGTTGCCATCGATAGCAAAGTAGCCAGGGTAATAGTTAAGATATAAAGAAGATTGTGTTGTTATTCCTCCTAAGGCCACATTGACTGGAGGTAAGAAGAGAACATATTTATTCATTCATTAATCTTGAACAAAATTTTATTTTTTATTAATTGTTTGTTTACACACACACACACACACACACACACACACACACACACACACACACACACACACACACACACATGCAAATGCACAAACACGCACACAGTCGGGTCCCAAAGTCTGAGAGCACTAGTGGAAAATCTTTCTATTTTCATTTTTTACATTTAATTTAACAGTTTTAATTAGAAATTATATTATTGACTATAACTTAGTAGAATCTTTGAAATATTTACATTAATTTCTGAGTTTCTTAATATTTAGTATGTCCCCTTTTTGCTTTAATGACTCTGAACTCGAGCTGGCATGGACTCCACAAGTTTGTGCAAAACCTTATAATCCATTTTAGATCACATCCATGGGAGTGTCGTATGAACACATACTTCAATAGAAGAGATTAGACATTTGTACAATGCAATTAACATGGTCAATATCACAAATGTATTTTACAATTAGGGACCTAGAAATAGTGCAGAATTTTCAATATTAAATATTCAAAATATTAAACATTTCTCTCTTGGTTTTAAACTTTTCAGAATTCTAAAACTTGTTTATTTCCAGATTTTCATTGTGGTCTCAGACATTTGGACCCCATGGTGTGTGTATATATGTACATGTGTGTATATGTATATATGTATGTATCTATTTCTGTATTTTAGTATAGTCTTACCTTCCTCATGGGTCAGAATCCACTGCAATGAGAAAATGCATATCCCTGTGCAAAAACATGCAATCTAAAATGATACATTTGACTGTGTGTCTGCTTGGGGAGAGACGTAAGAGGAATAACTTTTGATAGGTATTTTCACAAAAATCTATAAAAGGTATTAAATCATTATTACTGTAATGCAACTAACACTATATATATATATATATATATATATATATATATATATATATATATATATATATATATATATATATATATATATATATTTTTTTTTTTGGTTATTGTTTGTTTGTTCGTTTAACTATATCAGTTTGATCCCTTCAAATGAGAGTTTACCTAAAAATAGAAGCATGGGCCTCTGTGAATTCTCCATTTTCTGTTCAAATAGAAAGATAACAACTTTAGATTTACAACAGCACTTGAAGGAAAGGAATGTAGTCAACTGAGAAAGCAATTTGGCATTCACCACTTAAGAATCAGACTTTTACTGTGTAGATCAATTTATATGAAGTGCATCATATATCAAATATATAATGCATTAAGCCAAATAAAGCCCCCGTTTAGAGAGATTTCTTACCTTGCTCTACATGCTCTTCATCTCTTTGACCCATGAAACTCGGAGCTGTCCACCTGGTGTATCACTAAATGAATGTGTAGTTTATTTAAAAGGCAAATTCACATTGTGCTTTACAAATGCAAATAAGTTTGCCTCAAACATCAGTCTATAACAAAGTTGTAAAAAAAAAAAAAAAACATGAAGCAAAAATCTTCCATTTAGGTTTTATACATACAGAAATACATAATATAGGAATTGCTTTTATCCAGTGTGATAATTGATTTATGAATGAATTTATGTCTGATTCATAAAAACTGTTGTACAAATGTGTGGAGCAAAAGCAAAAATGTCAGGTTAAAACTGATGTGATGGATCACCCAGCATTCCTTTTGGTCATCTGATGACACATTAATTGTTGTTTCTCCATTAAGAGATGAATATTGTTAAACTGACTTTCAGAGTTAAGAGGTTTTCATTTCTAGCAATGAGACACAGAATCATTAATGTGACAAAACATTAATAACATCTCCACTTGAACTGTTAAAATGTGCAGATTCATTATACTTTAAGAGGAAGCTGTTCTCTAAAAAAATGGACACCAGGATAATATTAATTAATAATAGCACATAATATGCATGTGCTAATAATTCATTAGCATTGAATTGACTTAATTCAAACGCATACAACAATTCCATGTGATTGAATTGAGTTACATTAACACAGTTTGTACAGCCAACATGATTTGACATTACATTTTAAATGCCCTGAATAAAATCAAAATCTGCACTCTCACCTCAGCTGACGATCAAACCCAGGTTGCTGGCATTTTGCAACAGTCATATTACCACTGTGCTATCTATCACACACATTTTAATCAATAAACAATAAACAATAAACAATAATTTAATCAATAAACAATAATTAATAATTAATACAACATTAATTGATCACATTCAATTAACTTAATTCAATCTTGTAATTAGAAACTGGTTTAAGTTTATCATAAGCAGGGAAATCAAGTTTTGATGAGAATGTAATATTTTTATGTAAGCTATACATCGTATTTTTTCCTGTATCTAATCTACCACATGTTCCTTTTTTTAAAAACATGGTAATTGTAAAGCGACATTGGTTATGAGTAAGGAGCTATATAAATTAAACATTATTATTATTATTATTATTATTATTATTATTATTATTATTATTATTATTATTATATATTTTTAACTGTTGAAGCATATGTAATTAAATGGTCCTTTCAATGGTGGTAACACTGTATAAAGTGTCTTGAAACCAATTTCAGGAGTTTTGGCCTTCTTCAAGAACTGTTTAATAAAAATAGTATTTTGAATACATTTTGCATTAGGCAACTTAAAGTTCGAGGAGTGCCGATCTTATTTGCTTCTGCAGGATGTATTTGAAAAAGAACTAAGCTAATTCAGGTGGCAGCTGCACAATGCATAAAATCATGCTGATACAGGTAAGATCGTCAGTTAATATTCACATCAAACATCAGTATCTCAGTGATGATGGTATGAATGTTGGTGCCAGACAAGCTGGTTTGAGAATCTTAGAGGCTGATCTGGGATTTTCAGACAGCAATCTCTTAAGTTTACACAGAATGGTGGAGAAAAACAAACACCTTTTGATGAGAAAGGTCAGAGGAGAAAGGCCAGACTGGTTCGAGCTGACAGAAAGGCTACAATTACAATAATTCTTTACAAGTGTGATGAGCAGAAAACCCTCTTGCAACATACAACACGTCAAACCAAATGAGGTGGCTAAGCTACAACCATATGAGGTTCCACTCCTGTCTCTGAGCCAAGAACAGGAATCTGAGGCTAGAGTGGGCGTGGACTCACTGGAACTGGAGAGTTGAAGAATGGAAAAACGTTGTCTGATTTGATAAATCATGATTTCTGTTGTGACATGTAGATGATAGGGTCAGACATTGGAATCAGCAGCATGAATCTGCATTGTGTCAACAGTCAAGACTGCTGCTGGTGGTATAATGGTGTGTGGAATATTTTATTTCTACTATGTGATCCTATTTGAACCTTTGATTTCAGCATATGGTGTGAACCCCTTGGTCAGAAATAACCGCAACTAAACATTTTCACTCTTTTTACTGTTGATCAGTCCTGCAGATCGGCTTGTAAGAATTTTAGCGCATTCCTCAGCACAGACCAGCTTCAACTCTGGGATGTTGGTGATTTTCCTCAGATGAACTGCTTGCTTGAGGTCCTTCCACAACATTTCTATTGGATTAAGGTCAGGACACTGACTTGGCAATTACAAAACATGAATTTTATTCTTCTTTAACCATTCTTTGGTAGACCCGTATGTGCTTGTGTGCTTAGGGTTGTTGGCCTGTTGCATGACCCACTTTCTCTTGAGATTCAGTTCACAGACAGATGTCTTGAAATTTTCCTTTAGAATTCACTGGTATAATTCAGAATGCATTGTTCCATCAATTATTGCAAGGTTCTTATAAGTAAGGTTCTTATCCTGGAATGTAGTGTTTGCTTTCTCCAAACATAACATTTCTTATTTAAACCAAAAGGTTATATTTTTCCATACACAAAACATTTTTCCAACAGACTTTTCCACATAATCATTAGCAAACTGCAGGTGGGCAGCAATGTTCTTTTTGGAGAGTAGTGGCTTTCTTCTTGTAACACTGTAATTCACACCATTGTTGTTCAGTGTTCTCCTGATGGGGAACTCATGAACATTAACATAAGCCAATGTGAGAGAGGCCTTTGTTTGCGTAGAAGTTACCCTGGTTCCTTTGTAACCTCTGGTTGCGTGTCTCACTCCTCAAGTGATTTTGGTTGGTTTCTAATAAACATACTAGGTTCTCTTTTTTAAATTAAATTACAGCTAATAGTAACTAGTGACCTAGACGTATTAGGTGCAATTTATGCACTAGCCATATGTTATACTCTCTCACACACACATACACACACACACACTAAATGTTCCCTTGGTTATAAGTTTATAACTTATAACCTTGGTACCCAAAGGTTCCCCTTTTTTTCATGTAATTTAATTACTTTTAATTTTGTGCCAGATCAACAAAATATCCTCCAATATGTTTATCTCTGAAAAGAAAGTGAAATAGAAAACACATGCACGCAACTCAGAAAATGGTCTCTCTCTGTTTCTTATGCACACAGAAGCTACTTTTCTTTTCATGAAATCACACACCAATTTACTATTCCTATATAGGGCTTTGAGTAAATATAGATAAACACATAACTGTACTGTAGCTTGGTAATTCAGACCATAACCTCATCTTGTTAACAACTCCTTCCTGCAGTTCAGCCTGTCCACAAGGATTGTGAGGAGGTACACTCGGTAAGGTTAGGGTTAGGCAATACATGGGCATCACTTTGTTTGAAAGGTGGTGGAGATAAAGACGTGACATGGAAAGTAGTTATATAGATATTAGCAGGAATGACCTGCTTGAGCTGAGTGAATGAAAATCAGTAAACTAAAGCACTTTATTAGCAGTTAATGAACACACCCAAATGCATCCTAATAGAGATTTATCTGATTCATAGACAACATAAATGCAATACTACAGCATGCATCTGCACAAAATTACATGAACACACAACTATCTGTGATAGCCATGGTCAGGAGTTGGTAAGCAGAACGTTTAGAGCTTGTTGGAGAAGGGCATGACACTTCTAACGGCAAGTTTTAAACTGTCTAAGTTGAGGTTTAAATAATGTTCTGTCAAACTCATCAATGTTCCAACATTGTCCTCCAGGACACGACTAGACTAGGCTTGGCTGTCTGATGAACAAAGATCAAGTAACAGTTCAGTATTTTGGTGATACTCAATTCCATGTTAATAATGCTGTTCTTGATTTTTCAAAGCTCAACCAGGAATTGCAACAATTCATTATCCTTATTAAAAACAGGTGAAATCTAGGAGTTTTCATGGTGTTGTTTCAGTATTTCCCTTGTTGGGGTTTTTCTTAGCTTCAAATAAGCTGTGTCTGGGTCAAAATATGTTAGCTCCTCACTTTTCCTTCCATGTTGAAATTTATCCACATCTGAATCTTGTGATGCAATTGTGAGGACAAAACTGTTTTTTAATTGAACTATATTGAAGTGAGAACAAAGTTTGTCATAGAAAAATTATCATTCCCATCTGGTATTGTTAGAGCTAGTAAAAAAGGTCAAAGAACATCTGACACACTCACTAGCACAGTAATCTTAATAAGTATTTAAATAGATACGTTAAATAGATATGATAGTTAATAAATGTTGTAAAAATTTCCTTTCAAATATTCCTGTCTTGCCTCTGTGCACAATATCATACTTTCTGTATCTGCATGTGAGTGTTTATTTTAAATTGATATTGATTATTTAAATTTTAAATGGTCATCAATTTCTTCTGAAGACATCTGTGGAAGAAATAGCCTCAACATGAGCTTCATTTCATAATTGAATGTGAACTTAATCATAGATATAATCTAAACAGGTGATGTCCTTTTATTTTCCTTACTCCGGAACTGCCTGATCTTTGAAGATTTGACATGTTTGACTTTCTCTTCAACTAGGGTGCTGGTGGATCGTATGGTGAAAATCCATGTTTCTACATTCATACATTATGTTAGATGATAGACTCTCCTAGGTTGAAGATACTTCATAAAACATAATAATAAAATGAATATTAAAAAAAACCTGAGTATGAAAATGAATCAAGACAGATCCAAATAAACAATAAAGTTCCAATGAAAAGTAAAGCTACATATTCTCTTCCCCTAAGTTGTTCAGTACTTGTAATACAGATTGAATACATGTGGGCAAATGATGTAAACTATGGATCTGGTTCAATGTTATTTGGGAACAAAGAGCAAGCTGAATCTCAACATAAATTTTGTGTGTAGTTTGTTATCAGATTGTCTAGATGTACATCACACATCTGATGAACAAGATTTCCTCTCCCATGCTATAATGATGGCTGGAAACTAGGACTTGGTGGCATATACTGTAGAAAGGTCATATAGAACATAGAGAAATCTCATTTATCGCTTTGGGAATTAAGTCACCTTTCACGTTGCCTTATATTTTGATCACAAACAGCCAGTTATATTGTTTCTGAGTTTAGTCTTTGTTTAGACTTTGTTGATGCTGAAGAAGCAAAAATCTGAGGAACCTTTAAAATTCAGACTAATGATTTTCAAACAATGCTTGAAAAGAAACATGTATAACCAACTTGAAAAGGTAGAAAGAGGTTCTATGAATTAGTTAATGGTCTCTCTCTTTCTCTCTCTGTCTTTCTATCAGTATTAAAGTAGTGTTTAAACAGATACATAGCAGACAAATATACATATAGACCGTTTCATTTTGTACACGCATACCAACTTAATCTTCACCTATCATCATTCCCTGTTAACGAAATCTGTCACCTCCTAATAAAACAGTTTAAGTCACTAACCAAAGTAAGTATACAAACTGAAGCTATGATAAAAGAACAAAAACAATTAACCTTTCTTAAAGTAATTCCTACATCCTCTGACCAAGTATATGGCTGTGCCT
This sequence comes from Ictalurus punctatus, assembly GCF_001660625.3. NCBI lineage: Eukaryota > Metazoa > Chordata > Actinopteri > Siluriformes > Ictaluridae > Ictalurus > Ictalurus punctatus. The sequence continues at coordinate 9,009,302 of NC_030444.2, forward strand.
ATTAAATAAATGCCAGTCCTTCATGCTGAAAATAAGGATCAAAATATTCTGCAGTAGTTTGGCACTGTGACTCAAAAAGTTGTTTTTCATCTAACATCTGAAAGCTAACTACTGTCCCAACTGCCATATAATACTGATAATGCTCGAACACTTAAGGGGGCTGAATGGCAGACCTTGTTAAATAATATTATGTTTCTTCCTTATAATGCATTATATTTTATAAATATATTCTTATATATCTTATATTACCTTTTGCCTTTTCTTATACGTTGACATGGGAGAAGAGGGGCTGTCACGTATCGTGACGGAGAGGAGATAGGACGGATGCAAGTGCAGTATGAACAGTTGTTTATTTTAAAAGAGAGACAGGCAGACAAATCCAAAACGTGATCCAAAAACGTAATCCAAAACAGGCGAAGGTCAGGCGATCGGCAAACAGGCATACACAGGGTTAAACATGAATCAAGGTCGTGGTCACGGAAAACAGGGTCGATAAACAAAAGGAGAAACATGAACTATGACGAGGAACTGGGGTCGGATAATCCAGCGTGAACTAACTCTAAGCATGGCCCATGACTATGACTACTAAACGAACTAATCTAACTCTATAATCTAACTCTCTTCCACATTGTGTGCTGGGAGGCGCGCGGTATATATGTGGACATGATCAGCGTCTAAACTGCTAGCAGCTGAGGGCAATACAGACACACGTGAAATCCCAGCCAATAACAGAACAGGGAGGAGACATGACAGAAACATTAACAAAACCCACGTGTCCAGATGTCACTACTGTCAACAATGGAAAAGCAGGTGCTCGCACAATGTCGCTGAATGTCCCAAGCAGAGCCAGGAAACCACACGGTGTTCTTGGCGGCGCAGGGAAGCGGAGCGACGTCCCTGGCTGAACAGGGAGGCAGAGTAACGACCACAGCTGGGCAGACAGGCTGAGCGATGTCCTTGGCGGAGCAGGATGGCGGAGCGACGTCCTCGGCGGAGCAGGGAAGCAGGGCGACGTCCTCGTCGGAGCATGAAAGTGGAGCGACGTCCCCGGCTGAACAGGTAGGCTGAGCGACAACCACAGCTGGGTAGACAGGCTGAGCGAAGTCCTCGGCTGAGCATGAAAGCAGAGCGACGACCACAGGCGGGCAGGCAGGCTTAGCGAAGTCCTCGGCAGAGCATGAAAGCGGAGTGACGACCACAGCCGGGCAGGCAGGCTGAGTGAAGTCCTCGGCGGAGGATGAAGGCAGAGCGATGACCACAGACGGACAGACAGGCTGAGCGAAGTCCTCGGCGGAGCATGAAAGCGGAGCGACGACCACAGCCGGGCAGGCAGACTGAGCAACGACCACAGCCGGGCAGACAGGCTGGGCAAAGTCCTCGGCGGAGCATGAAGGCAGAGCGACGTCCTCGGGGGAGCAGGAAAGCAGAGCGACATCCTCGGCTGAACAGGGAAACAGAGCGCTGTAATCAGCAGAGCAGGGTAGCAGGGCGACGTCCTCGTTGGAGCATGAAAGCGGAGCGACGTCCTCGGCTGAAAAGGGAAACAGAGCGCTGTAATCAGCAGAGCAGGGAAGCAGGGCGACGTCCTCGTCAGAGCATGAAAGCGGAGCGACGTCCCCGGCTGAACTGGAAGGCAGAGCAACGTCCTCGGCTGAGCAGGAAGGCAGAGCGACATCCTCGGCGGAGCCTGCAAGCTGAACTTGGCTGGTCATGTCAGCAGACTGGGATGTGAGCAGAGCTTGGTTGTCCGTGTCAACAGACACTTGGTTGTCCGTGTCAGCAGACTCGGGCGTGAGCAGAACTTGGCTGTGCGTGTCAGCAGATTCGGGCGTGAGCAGAGCTTGGCTGTGCGTGTCGGTAGTCTTGGGCGTGGGCTGAACTTGAGCGACCGGGTCGGTAGACTTGGGCGTGGACTGAACCTGGGCGACCGGGTCGGTAGACTTGGGCGTGGGCTGAACTTGGGCGACCGGGTCGATAGACTTGGGTGTGAGCTGAATTTGGGCGACTTAGTCGGTAGACTTGGGCGTGGGCTGAAGTTGGACGACCGGGTCGGTAGACTTGGGCATGGGCTGAAGTTGGGTGACCAGGTCGGTAGACTCGGGCTTGAACAGAACGTGGTCGGCCGTGTCATTAGATTTGGGCGTGAGCAGAACTTGGTCAGCCATGTCAGTAGACTTGGGCATGAGCAGAACTTGGTTGTTAGGCTTAGATATTAGCGGAACTTGGTCAACTGGATCAGCAGGCTTGGACGTGACATCAGGAACTTGAGACTTGACTTGGACTTCAGAGACTGGAGACTTGACTTGGACCTCAGGGACTTGAGACTTCACTTGGACTTGGACTTCATGGACTTGAGATTTGACTTGGACTTCAGAGACTGGAGACTTGACTTGGACTTCAGAGACTTGAGACTTGACTTGGACTTGGACCTCAGGGACTTGAGACTTGACTTGGATGTCAGAGACTTGAGACTTGACTTCGACTTCAGAGACTGGAGACTGGACTTGGACTTCAGAGACTGGAGACTTGACTTGGACTTGGACCTCGGGGACTTGAGACTTGAATTGGATATCAGAGACTTGAGACTTGACTTGGACTTCAGTGACTGGAGACTTGACTTGGACTTGGACCTCAGGGATTTGAGACTTGACTTGGATTTCAGAGACTTGAGACTTGACTTGGACCTCAGGGACTTGAGACCTGACTTGGACTTGGACCTCAGGGACTTGAGACTTAACTTGGATTTCAGAGACTGGAGACTTGACTTGGACTTCAGAGACTAGAGACTTGACTTGGACCTCAGGGACATGAAACTTGACTTGGACTTCGGAGACCTGAGACTTGACTTGGACCTGGACCTCAGGGTTGAGCTCTGGTGCTGGAGCCTCCCTGTTGACCTCTAGCTGGATCTCGGCAGGTGAGCCCTCCTCGTGGGTCTCAGGTTCGAGCTCTGAGGTCGTCAGGTTAACCTCCGGCTGGGGCTCTGATGCTGGGGCCACCCTGTTGACCTCCGCGCTTAGAGCACGCTGCTTCAAGGGGAAATCATGACGGGGCCAATGCTGCTGCAAAGTGAGCCTACACAAGTAAGTGACTAGTCAACTTAATCCTTCACATGGTATTCATAAGGTGTCATAAGTTTCTGCTACACTATGGATCATGCTGAAGTTTGAACAAAATGGTTTGTCTTAATATACGCAGCAGTAGTGTACACGTCATTTCTTCCTAATTTGTTTATTAACTTTTATTGTATGCTTAAATGCAATAAAAGTTATTTACCAGATTCAGATGCTCCTAAACAACTTATTATAAAGTATGAGTTGGTAACTGATCAGCAAAGACTGTACTAGAATTTCTAATATAATGCATTTAATATGGAAAAATATTTTCACTGAAATATTTCAGAGAACGTTTTTTGTTTGTTTGTTTGTTAACACTAGTTTACACTAAATATCTAATATATTCTGTTCTCTTGGAAATATGCCTTAACTGTTAAATTATTTTGGAACCTTTAAAAATAACTCGGCTTCTATACCTTTGGCCTATAGTGTATATGACTGCTCGCTGTCACAAAATCATACAAGGACATAAAAAGTAATCATTTTGAATCCAGATCAGGAGTGGGTAAAGAGATACTGGTGATCTGATATATATATATATATATATATATATATATATATATATATATATATATATATATATATATATATATATATATATATATATGTACCTTAGACAGTGCCTCTCTGAGAGCCAGGTTGGAATGTTCCCAAGATGAAGTACTGTAGAACTCCTAAGCATTAGATCACCCCAATTACTCTTGTATACTCTTTCCATGCCAACGTTCTCTTTGCCTGACAAAGTCATTCACAAAACATATTTGACAGTTGGGGCCTAATTCTAAAATCACCAGATACCAAATGTACAATAGTTTGTCTTGCTGCCATCACAAAATAAAAATGTTTAAACCTTAAGTAATATAGTCATTTAAATGTTGAACATACGGATCTATGTGAAGGACCACCGATATTAATCTTTGACCTACACCGCTTAAGATAATGATGGTTGGTGATGACCTTTGACCTGGCTCAGGAATGTTAGACAGGGATATGTATGTATGTATGTGTGTGTGTGTGTGTGTGTGTGTGTGTGTGTGTGTGTGTGTGTATGTGTGTGTGTGTGTGTGTGTGTGTGTGTGTGTGTGTGTGTGTCATATTTTTGGTTGGATGTGTGTGTGTGTGTGTGTGTGTGTGTGTGTGTGTGTGTGTGTGTGTGTGTCTGTGTGTGTGTGTGATATTTTTGGTTGGATGTGTGTGTGTCTGTGTCATATTTTTGGTTGCATGTGTGTGTGTGTGTGTGTGTGTGTGTGTGTGTGTGTGTGATATTTTGGTTGGATGTGTGTATGTGTCTGTGTGTGTCATATTTTTGGTTGGATGTGTGTGTGTGTGTGTGTGTGTGTGTGTGTGTGTGTGTGTGTGATATTTTTGGTTGGATGTGTGTGTGTGTGTGTGTGTGTGTGTGTGTGTGTGTGTGTGTGTGTGTGTGTGTGTGTGTGTGTGTGTGTGTCATATTTTTGGTTGGATGTGTGTGTGTGGAATGCACATGACCATACTATGTATGAATACATTCTATGTGAAAGAACATGTGTGTTTGTGTGTGCGGGAATGCAACAGAACCGGGTTTAAAGTTTACTACTGATAATAATCAATTAGCTATGGCCTAAATATTTAAACAGATCCAGGGGAACACAACAGATTACAACAAACCTAACATATGTAACATTATATATCTTTAACTATGCCTGTCAAGATCAATGATTAATCTATGGGAAAGAATGTGTAACATTATAAATTTTTAACCTTCACCTGTTACGATAATGACAGTTGGTGATGACCGTTAACGACAACTGTTAGGAAAATGATGGTTGGTAATGACCTACACCTGTTACAATAATGACAGCTGGTGATGATCGTTCATGACAACTGATACGATAATGACTGTTTGTAATGACCTACACCTTTCAAGATAATGACAGCTGGTGATGACCTATGACCTACACCTGTCAAAACCTGTCAACATAAATATGATTGATGATGACCTTTGACCTAGACCTGTCAAAATAAGGTTTTACAAAATATACAAAGTTCTTCTCTCTTGTATACATGCAGGGCTCATAAATATAAAAACAGACAATATTTTCTAAAGGTTTTATGAGTGAATTTGTGCCTGGGGCACTTACCATGACTGAGCTCTGTGTCGTCGCCTACATGGCCATTATATTTTCCCTCTTCTTCGACATGTGATCCAATATCATCTGTAAATCTGAAATGTACACTCTTTCTAGACATGGCTCGTGTTAGTGTCTGTGTACAGAGCCCCCCTAGTGTCAGGTAAGAAAAAAAAATACAGCCATGTGTAATCCGTATCCTCAGTTTTGCAATCCATGCCTTCAGTTTTGTAATCTGTACCCTCAGTTTTGTAATCCGTGCCCTCAGTTTTGTAAACCGTACCCTCAGTTTTGTAATCCGTACCCTCAGTTTTGCAAACCGTACCCTCAGTTTTGTAAACCGTGCCCTCAGTTTTGTAAACCATGCCCTTAGTTTTGTAATCCGCGCCCTCAGTTTTGTAAACCGCGCCCTCAGTTTTGCAATCCGCGCCCTCAGTTTTGTAAACTGTACCCTCAGTTTTGCAATCCGCGCCCTCAGTTTTGTAAACTGTACCCTCAGTTTTGCAATCCGCGCCCTCAGTTTTGTAATCCGCACCCTCAGTTTTGTAAACCGCGCATAGCGTTAAAATTGGGTTTATATTGGACATTTGCTGCACATTCAAGCTTCTCTCTTCTATTTCTCAAGAAATAAACTCACAAAAAGGACATAATGTGCATTGTCTTAATAATGTGTATTGAGCGGACATAGAACCAATACAACTGAATATATATTTTTAAAAATTTTCTCCCGTTAAAGCCTGCAGAAGCCATTCTTTGGGAAATGCAGATGATCAGCGCGTTATAGTAATGGAGTCAGTATGATAACCAGATAATCATGTTATAATGACTTTGATATGATATAAATATAGGTTATGTTGACAATAGTTTCTTATGAATACGGGATAATAGGTTCTTTTTTGTTATTATTATTATTATTATTACAGCTGCTACTACTAACTATATATGACTTAGACGTATTAGTTGTGCCTACTTTCTGTACTAACCGAAGGTTCAGTCCACCACTCATTTTAATAGAAGCTCTTAAATATCCTGATCTGGCAACCCAACAAGCAGGTCCCGCCCTCGGCATTTAGAACAGCGGCGCTATAGAGGCGCATCTACAGCTGCTGATCACTCCAACTATTCAACATTTCCCCTCTAGTGTATAAACAACGACACACTGTTCATCCACGTACCAATTTTCCTTTACACACACAGACTGTGGGGAAATTGAGGTAGGTAAATGCTAAACCCTACGTTCACTCAGTGATTATAACCTTGGTACGCAAAGGTTCTTTTTTTTTTCCAATGTAAAGTTTATTTTGTGCGAGATCTACAAAATATCCTTCAATATGTTCACCCTGAAAAGAGAGTGAAATAGAACACACACATGCACGATATTTGTTTCATAGACTACAGGCTAGTAGACCTTTATTCAATTACTTTTATGTCTGTTTTTGCATCACATTCCTGTCCAGTGAACTGACCGACCAATGATAACGATTATTCGACTATTATTATTATTATTATTATTATTATTATTATTATTATTTCAACATATTGCATGACGTCATACGCATTAAGGTTAGTGTACACAGTGGCTATAGAAGTCTTTATAAAATGCATTAATTTAACCTAATTTAACAACCTAACCACATTCCTATAATGATCAGACTTCATATCATGCCAACACATTTGCAGGACATTTCATGTTTCTCAAGAAGAAAATGGTGTAGTGGTGACATCTGCTGTTCATAAGTCTCATCAAATTATAGGGAAACAGTATAATCAGTTTTCTTATTTCAGTTACCTTCTGTAAACTATCTCACCCTAGGAACACTGTGCACACGGAATACACCAACAATACACCCTGTATAGCACTCATTCACACTTATAGGGCAATTTAGCAGAGCCAATGCACTGAGTATGTTTTTGGGAGGTGGGAGGAAACCAGGGAACCCAGAGGAAACCCACACAGACATGGAAAAACTTGTGAAATTACACGTTAAATGCCCATGCGCTGAGGACTGAAAAATAGTATTTTGAATACATTTTGCATTAGGCTACTCAAAGCAGCTGGAGTGCCAATCTTATTTGCTTCTGCAGGATGTATTTGAAGAAGAACTAACCTAATTCATGTGCCAGCTGCACAATGCATATATCATGCAGATACAGGTAAGTATTTCAGTATGCTACAGTTAGTGCTCACCTCAAACATCAGAATCTCAGTGATCTCAGGGATGATGGTATGAATGTTGGTGCCAGACAAGCTGGTTTGAGAATATTAGAGGCTATTTCCTTTACTTTTACACTATCCGTTGTTACCCAGACGAGGATGCGTTCCCTTCTGAGTCTGGTTTCTCTCAAGGTTTTTTCCTCCTAATATCTTAGGGAGTTTTTCCTTGCCACCGTCGCCACTGGCTTGCTCAATCGGGATAAATTTGCACATTTAAAATCTGTATACCGTGTTTATATGTTTCTGTAAAGCTGCTTTGAGACAATGTCCATTGTAAAAAGCGCTATACAAGTCACACGCAAGGGCGCTAACCACAGTGTTAAGCTAACGTGACGTGAAGTTCCTTTTGAAAGTGAACACAGTCACCCACTCACAGTCATCTGAGAGCACATTGTGCTAAAAGTGGTTCACATATTTATTTGATAGTTTTATTTATAATTAAGAAACCAGAGTGAAAATTGATTAACCTGAGTATCCAATTACACAAATAGAGAGGTGAGTTTAGATTTGGCTAAATAAGTCATACAATCTAGAAACAAACAAGTAGGATATAATCAGTGGTTTATTTCAAACACAATCATTCCTGATATTTGTAATGATTCAGTTGTTGGTTTGAGTTGAGCACTGACAATCAAATTAAAAGAAGAAGCCAGTATTTAGTGGTTTGGGTTTTTACAGTGGTGTGATAAGAAGAAATCCTCAGAGACTGTTACAGTGTCCTCCCACGAATTTATGGCTAATCATAGGCTGAAGTGTTTCAGAAACATTCTGGATACTCTGTGTAATGAGAATTTCTTTATTGCAGATTATTGAATATGTTGCATGTTAAATAAGATTCTGATACTAACAATGGGAAATGTTGATTTAAGGGAATGAACAAGGATGAGACAAATAAGATAAAATTATGTAAAAGCATAAAAAAGAACATGTATTAAATACAAAATCCCATAATTGTCTCACATAAGTAAACAAACAAATAAATAAATATATTAAAAGCCCATTAATAATTGGTAATGTGCTGTACTGAGAATCATCATTATACAAACATGGGAAGTGTTCAAGGGAAGGAACAAAGTTTAAAGTGAACACAGTTAGGCCAGTGAGTAAAACCTCATTCTTACATGATTTCAGCACTTTCTATGTTTTAAACATGCTTCCAACTATACCAAATTTCATCAAGACTGTGATGACTGATTGGCTGGGAGGTGACGAGGATTAGGAGTATTATATTCTTTCAATAAAGCTCATGATATATCCGCAGTGAAAATTGTAAAGGTGTACAGCTGAATGAGCAGTTCTTACAACCAGGATAATTTGAGTGTTTTATTTTCTTTTATGTTAACCTAGAAATTCTCACTTTCCCAGAAAGACTACTGAATATACTCTATCTACTGAATAATATTTGTCAGAGAATCTTAATCAGCATCACTCTACCAGAAAATATAGCTATTATTTTAAACTCAATCCAAGTTATAACTATGCTAAACCCAGAAATCAAGGGGTCATGTTTAATACATCAATCACATAGTACATAGTAGCAGAGTCCGTACAGATGCTTCATAATGAAATTCCAGGATTTTCAAGGACTTTTCAAGTACTGTTTATGCTTTTGTTTTCATGGACTATACAAGAGATGTCATTCAAACATTCCTTATTTCTTCTATTTAAAATTCCAAAAAATATTAATAATAATAATAATAATAAACACAGCCAATTTTAATATAGCTCCTTTTCCCAGCTGTGATGGACTAAATTTGAATTTCCCAGGCATTGCTTCATCTTCACTATAATGTTAAAATACTCCAAGTGAGTGACAGGAGCACTGTGTCCAAACGTTTCTAGATGATGTCATGTGCTAATTAGCATATTAATTACATCATTACATCATATTTTCCTTCTGCCTAATGTCAGCCCTTTATAGCCAAATTCCCAATAAAGCTGTTCTCATTTACTTTAGCTGTTCTCATGTATTTTTTCTGTTTCTGTTGTCAGACAACAGAACAAGTATGAAATAGTGACTGAACCGCGGCCCAATAAAAGACTATAGGTTCAGCAGCAGTCACTTTCAAACCTTTTGAAAGCTGCTGCTCTGCACTGCTAAAATCCTGATTTTGCACTTTTTAAGCACTGTTAGATAAAAAAAAAATGGCTATTTTCAAGTGTTTCCAGTACTTAAATTACCAAATGCCAAAATCAAGCACTTCAAGCACCTTGTAAGAACGCTGTTGTAGGCCTAATAACAATAGTTTTTCATAGATACATTTCCAAAACAAACAAACAAACAATTCTAGTACTTCTAACTAATAAATGTATTGCATCAGTTGGCTAGTAGTTCCAAGTGCTACACCTAAAACCTCACACATTTGATGTTTTTTTATTTTGTTGTTGTTGTTTTTGTTCTTTCACCACTTCTTCTTGTTTAAGATATATTTTTGCCACCTGTAAGTCAGAATGACAAAATTATTGCCTGTCATATCACTCAGGTAAAAATAAATAAATCAATGAATTAATAAATAAGTAACAGTAAACTGATGTTCTGCAAATTTCATGGCACTATCAATAGAGATTTTTGTGTATTTAATACAAATTATATCACACTGCTGTTGTATTCTGGAATCTGATAGGTCAGAAGGTCTGAAGGCTGCAATTCATATCTCAAGTTTATATTAATGTGCTCATTGTAATAAATTATCCTTTAATAGCAAATAGCAAATAATTCACAGAGTTTTGTATGGCAAACGCTCCACATAATCAAAGTCTAATCATAAACAGATTTGCATTGCTATTCTTTAATAAAAACTTTTAGTCATTGATATGGTGAAGTTATCTGTAATGAGGTGTTTATTTTAGATTTACTGAAAGAGACTTGGGCCACAGATTTCTCCAGATTCTCTGAATTTTGTCATGATATCATGTGCTGTAGATGATGAGATATTCATAGCTTTCACAATTTTACACTGAGGAGCATTATTCTGAAATTGTTCCACAAATTATAGATTTTCGCAGAATTGTGTACACTGGCCTTTACTTCTGAAAGACTCTGCCTCTCTAAGATACACTTTTAATACCCAATCATATTACTGACCTGTTGCCAATTAACATAGTTAGTTGCACAATGTTCCTCCAGCTGTTTCTTTTTAGTAACACTTACTGTTCCAGCCTTTTGTTGCCCCGTCCCAATTTTTTTAGACATGTTGCGCTCATCAGATTCAAAGTTACGTATTTTTTTCCCCCCTTTAAATAGTACATTTCCTCAGTTTAAACAGTTGATTTGATTTCTACATTCTATTGTGAATAACATATGGGTTTATGAGATTTGCAAATCACTGCATTCTGTTTTTATTGACATTTTTCACAACATCAAAACTTTTTGGAATTGGGGTTGTAGTACTCCCTCCCATTACTCAGGGAAGTGAGATGTTGCTGTTTACAAATGTCAACATGAAAAATGTCAACTAAAAAAAACATGCCTGTCATTAGCCAATCAGATATCAGCAGACAATTGAAAAGGTTCCCATTAAGCTATTGCCACAAAACTTGAATAGAAAATTCAGGGAAGGACCTCCTAGTATCTGATGCAATCTTACTCAAAATGGCTACCTGATGGGTGCTGTTCATGTTCATAGGGGTCAGCATTAAGTTCAAGTAGCTGTTTCTCCTCGAACCAAAATTCTAATTGAGCTGAATTTGGTGTGCGCTTTCTGCTAATCTGTAACTGAAATACTTAAAAAAAAAATGTCTGCCTTTTGCCAGTTGGCTTTCACCAGGTACATTAAACAACTAGCATTGAGCTATCTTCACAAAGTGTGATATGTGTGAGTATGTTCACGTGTGGTCTCTTTATTGTTCTATGAATGTTGACAAGAACTGGCCATTGGGGGTGCTATATGCAAGGAGTGTTTGGACCCTGCAGATTGCCGCTTATGGCTATATTACTATTATTATTAGCAGTAGAAGTAGTTGTATTATTATTATTATTATTATTATTATTATTATTATTATTATTAGCAGTAGAAGTAGTTGTACTATTATTATTATTGCAGTAGTAGTAGTGATATTTCCTACCGTTCTTTAAGTTTCAGTTTCCACCTCTGGTTCCTTTGTCCAACGGATATGAAGCACTGATGGCTGGACATTCGCAGTTATCATCTATGATGAAAAATTATTATTAGGTATATATATATATATATATATATATATATATATATATATATATATATTATATATATATATATATATATATATATATATATATATATATATATATATATATATATATATGTGTGTGTGTGTGTGTGTGTGTGTGTGTGTGTCTTCCATACATGTCATAAACACAAACCTTTTGAAGAACTTTGTCCATCATGGTAGGGTTCATGAGATCCTCACTGCTGTTAAACTTCAGTCTCAGAAATGCCCTCTTAGTAACAGGCACTAAAAAAATTAGCAGGGTTGATATTTAGTAGCTGTTATAAAACTTTATTTGACTTTAAGTTTATATGAAATTGTGAACTGGATATAAAAGTGTAACCTGGAACCCCATAGATTTCCACTTCACAGAGCGTGAGATACTGGCTAACATTGGGAATGATGATGGTCACATAACGACCCCTCATTTTGCAGGTGTAATTTGCAGAGGCACCACCAGGGATGCTAGCGATAACGTCACATCTGAGAGAGAGAGAGAGCGAGAGAGAGAGAGAGAGAGAGATGGATGAGGGGAATTTGTTTTAAAGTTAGTTTTACATATTAAATCCAAGGTTAATGATGTTTAATATATCTGTCACCACCCTGAAGTTGATTCTTTTCATACCGGAGTGTGCAGAATAATTGATAAATTATTAACGAATGACAGATCATACTTTTTCTCAGTTTACAGTCATGTTTAATGTTGCAGAACGCCGGTGAGACAAGATAGTTCCTGTTATCCCTTACATTATAGCAGCTGTAGACAGTCATTAACACACCACCCTCTCTTTTTTCTCTCCCCTAAAGTTAATAAGAAAAATGCAGCCCTCCATTCTAAAAGCTTTCACATGAAGGGGGGGGGGGGGGGATCCTTCTTAAGTAAATCCTTCTGTGCTTCACACTGTGTCACTATTCCTTGTAAGGCATAGAAGGACTCACCATTTACTGGAGGCAAGTTGAGACAATGTATTATGTAGTTAATTGACTAGTTACTATAAAGTACACACACACACACACACACACACACACACACACACACACACACACACACAGAAAGAGAGACATATTGCCGTATTCTACTATATTCTTACCAATTGCAGAAAGAATCCGTTTATGTGTATCATCTCCCTATCATGTATTTTTATAAGTTTTAATTATAGGACTAACATGTTACAGTGAGTGCATTCATATAAACCTGCGATTTGACATGTAGTCAGAACTACTGTCAGTAAGTAGTAATTCATTCCTTGTCAATTTACATGTGAGAATTATACAATTTGTATAATTTAAAATGTCCTTGCTAATCAGGTAAAGAACTGCTGTAATATATTTTATGTACATTTTCTGTAATAAGTTTCATTTTAAATGTGAGTTATACGTAAAAATAAAGTGTCAAATACTTTAATATCAGCAATACTATGATTGACTATTTAAAAGACTAATTGATGTCTTTAAAAATATTTCACAATATATTTTTCAACAGCTTTTTAAAAAGACTTCAAATGCTTTATAATTATATATATTACATTATGAACAATTGTACTGGAATGTTGTTCTTATTAAAGTTGTAAATACATACAAATATTTGTTACCAAATTGCAAAGCCTTATATGCAACAAGCTTTTTGAACTGTTGACAAAACTCTATAAATAACCTCTGACTCGTTTATGCTGATATTCTTTGTATAGATGTATTTTTAAAAATTTCACCTAGGGTTATTGTTGCCGTTGTTGAGCAAGGAGTTGCCAATGTGAATCTCAGCACCATTTATCCGTTCTGGACAGCAGTCCCCTCTGTTAGTGATGATTACATTGCTAATATCATACACTGCCAACAAATCCACCCTCCACCATGGGTTATAGTCAGAATTTGTACAGGAACATGAGTGAGAATTAAAGTAAGATGCTCTGTTGCCATCAATAGCAAAGTAAGCTTGGTAATAGTTACTGTATACAGAAGATTGTGTTGCTATTCCTCCTAAGGCCACATCAACTGGAGGGGAGAAGAGGACATATTTATTCTTTCATTAATCTTGAACTAAATTTTATTTTTATTAATTGTTTGTTTACACACACACACACACACACACACACACACACACACGCAAATGCACAAACACACACAGTCTGGTCCAAAAGTCTGAGAGCACTAGTGGAAAATGTTTCTATTTTGCATTTTTTTACATTTAATTTAACAATTTTCATTAGAAATTATATTATTGACTATAACTTCAGTGAAAAGTAGAATCTTTGAAATATTTACATGAATTTCTGAGTTTATTAATATTTAGTATGTCCCCTTTGTGAACTCGAGCTGGCATGGACTCCACAAGTTTGTGCAAAACCTTATATTCCATTTTAGATCAAATCCATAGTAGTGTCCTATGAACATATACTTCAATAGAAGAGATTAGACATTTGTACAATGCAGTTAACATGGTCAATATCACAAATGTATTTTACAATTAGGGAGAATTGAATTTTGAATTCAAAATTCTAAAACTTGTTTATTTCCAGATTTTCATTGTGGTCTCAGACATTTGAACCCCGGTGGTGTGTATATATGTACATGTGTGTATATGTATATATGTTAGTATAGTCTTACTTTCCTGATGGGTCAGCATCCACTGCAATGAGAAAATGCATATCCCTGTGCAAAAAAATGCAATCTAAAATTATACATTTGACTGTGTGTCTGCTTGGGGAGAGACGTAATAGGAATAACTTTTGATTGGTATTTTTACAAAAATCTATAAAAGGTATTAAATCATTATTACTTTATTGCAACAAACTAACACTAGATAGTTTTTTTGGTTGTTGTTTGTTTGTTTTAACTATACTTGAAATCAGTTTGATACTTATGTAGTTTACCTAAAAATAGAAGCATGGGCCTCTGTGAATTCTCCATTTTCTGTACAAATAGAAAGATAACAACTTCAGATTTACAACAGCACTCAATGAAGAAAATGTGTACTTCAATTTAAATGAGTGCATCATATAGCAAATATTTAATGCATTAAGCCAAATAAAGCCCCCGTTTAGAGAGATTTCTTACCTTGCTCTACATGCTCTTCATCTCTTTGACCCTTTAAACTCAGAGCTGTCCACTTGGTGTATCAGTAAATGAATATGTAGTTTATTTAAAAGGCAAATGCACTTTGTGCTTCACAAATGCAAATAAGTTTGCCTCAAACACCAGTCTATAGCAAAGTTGTAAAAACCATGAAGAAAAAACTTTCCATTTAGGTTTTACACATACAGAAATACATAATATAGGAATAGGTTTTATCCAGTGTGATAACTGATTCATGAATCAATTTATGTCTGATTCATAAAAACTGTTGTACAAATGTGTGGTGCAAAAGCAAAAATGTCAGGCTAAAACTGATGTAATGATCACCCAGCATTCCCTTTGGTCATCTGAAGACACATTAATTGTTGTTTCTCCTTTAAGAGATGAATATTGTTAAATTGACTTTCAGAGTCGAGAGGTTTTTTTTATTTCTAGCTATGAGACACAGAATCTTTAATGTGACAAAACATTAAGACCATCTCCACTTGAACTGTTTAAATGTGCAGATTAATTGTATTTTAAGAGGAAACTGTTCTAAAAAAAAATTATATTAGAAACCAGGATAATATTAATTAATAATAGCACATAATATTCATGTGCTAATAATATTCATTAGCATTGAATTGACCTCATTCAAACGCGTACAATGATTCCATGTGATTGAATTGAGTTACATTAACACAGTTTGCACATCCAACATGATTTGGTCATACATTTTAAATGCCCTGAATAAAATCAAAATCTGCACTTTCACCTGAGAGTGACGATCAAACAATCAAACCCAGGTTGCTGGCATATTGTAACGGCCATATAACTACTGTGCTAATCTGTCACACACATTTTAATCATGTTAATTTAAATACTATAGTTATAATACCTGTCAGTGCCAACAACCGCACAAGATTTCACAATGTAATAGGTTTACATTAATACTACATGCTCAATTTACATAATGATAATGCTCAATTTACATAATTCAATCTTGTAATTAGAAACTTGTTATCATAAGCAGTGAAATCATGTTTTGATGAGAATGTAATATTTTTATGTAAACTTTACATCATATTTTTCTAACCTACCACACGTTCCATGTTTTTTTAAACATTGTAATTGTAAAGCGACATTAATTATGAGTAAGAGTGAGTGTGTTGAATCCTATTTCAGGTGTTTTGGCCTTCTTAAAGAATTGTTTAGGGAAAATAGTATTTTGAATACACTTTGCATTAGGCTACTCAAAGCACCCGGAGTGCCGATCTTATTTGCTTCTGCAGAATGTATTTGAAAAAGAACTAACCTGATTCATGTGTCAGCTGCACAATGCTTAAATTATGTAGATACAGGTAAGTATTTCAGTGAACTTCAGTTAGTGTTCACATCAAATATTAGAATCTCAGTGATGATGGTATGAATGTTGGTGCCAGATGAGCTGCTTTGAGAATTTTAGAGGCTAATTTGGGATTTTAACAGACAGCAATCTCTAGAGTTGTGATGAGCAGAAAACCATCTCACAACATACAATACGTCAAACCAAATGAGGTGGATAAGCTACAACCATATTTGGTTCCACTCCTGTGTGTGAGCCAAGAACAGGAATCTGAGGCTAGAGTGGGCGTGGACTCACTGGAACTGGATTTGATGAATCTTGATTTCTGTTGTGACATGTAGATGATAGGGTCAGACATTGGCATCAGCAACATGAACCTGCCTTGTGTCAACAATCCAGGCTGCTGCTGGTGGTGCAATGTGTGCAGAATATTTTCTTTCTATTATGTAATGCAATCATATCAACATGGACCAAAATCTCAAAGGAATGTTTCCAACACCTTGCGGTGGAGTCCACACCATGAGGACCTGAGGCTGTTCTGAGAGCAAATGGGATCCTACCCAGTATTAGTAATGTGTTCTTATTAATGTGGATGGTGAGTGTACAAACAGAAGCTAAAATCAGGTAGTAATGCAAAATACTCTATAGAACCCTGTGTGTGTGTGTGTGTGTGTGTGGGTGTGTGTGTGTGTGTGTGTGTTTCTGTCCTTCCTTCATCGACTACACCCCCTTTGCCACAAGTATTTTTCCTGAAAATGTTTGTAGTAAGCCAAAAATAGAAATAATATGGCACAAACATTCTACCTAGAGTACACCTACCATCAGAACTCAGACTGGGCAAGAGTCCATTAGTCAGTGAACCTCTAACAAATTCTGAAATTTTTTTTGTGTAAATCCTATACTTTATATTCTTGCACATTTAAAAACATTCTGCATACCTCAAAATCTGCATACTTGATCTCTAAAAATATTTTAGAATGTTTGTTACGAACCGGGACTGGGAAGCAGAAGCAAGTGCAGATCAAAGTCTTTATTCACTCAAAAGCACGGTCAATACATGAAACGAGGACTAAACATGAAACAGGAACCGAGGTATCAAACATTAAACAAGATCACGACTGCTTAGCATGAAGGCAACTGATACAATATGGCACAGAAACACGAGGGGTTTAAATGACTATCATAATCAAGGTTGAACGCAGACAGCTGGAAACAATAATGACACACCCTCAAACAAAAAACAGTGACTAAATAGGGAGGAGGCAAAACAGAAACCATAGTGTCCATAGTAAACACAGTCACAATCATCCACAGTCAAAGAGCATGATTTTGCTGAGCTTTCACACACTCTGGCTCATGCGACGTGCATGCCGCAGCGCCATCTAAAGGGGGAATCGTAACAATATTCCTTCACCACCACCCCCTATTTTTTGGGGTTGCCACATTTGAATGAGTTAAGTAATACATGTTATGTTTTGTATAATATGTGAAATATTTCAGATAATATGTTTTACATTCTAGACCTGGGCTGTCAGAAAAGTACTGTAAACACATAATCCAGTATGATTACATTTTTTTTGTTTCTCAGAATTGAGACGTCTCTTTCCTTGGAATTGTAGTTTGCGGAGTGTAAATGATTAAACTATAGGTTGTTAAGCTTATTACGATTTTGTTTTGAAAATTCAGTTTCACATAGTAGCCAAACATCTGCTTCTATTTGAATCATATCACCAAATACTTTTTTTTTTTTTTTTTTTTTTTTTTTTTTTGCATGTGAACCAGACAAAGACAGATTATAAAAAAGATTTTATACAAGTATCAATCTCTCCAAGCCACACTGGCTAAACAAATCCCTTCCTTATACTTTCCACCATAACAGCATTAAAAAGCACTACAGCTGGAAAGAACAACAAAGAAAGATACTGAGCAACTGATATGAGTATATTTGTATATTACACATAATATCCACACATGTCCTCTGCAATCTCTGAACTCTACAACAGACTCTACATCATGATTTATGGGGCACTTTCACTGCAGTTCTCCATTGATGCAGTGGCTGACTTCACAGATCAGGACCAACCAAGGAGACTATATATGTAACTATAAATGTTCTCTATGTACCTTCTTCAGTGTTGGCATGACAGTGTATCTGTTAATACAATAGTCACTCTTTAGTCCTTGTTTAGTTTGTCTATTTTTACATTGCTGTTTCTTTGTAAAATCTGATTGTGCATTTCTAGCATCCAAGCCTTCCAAACAATTGGGATGCTGTGTAAAATGTAAACAAAAATAGAATGCAATGATTTGCAAATCTCATAAACCCATATTTTATTCACAAAAGAACATAGAAAACATATCAGTTGTTTAAACTGGGGCTATGTACCAGTTTAAGGGAAAAATAAGGTAATATTGAATATGATGGCTGCAACACGTCTCAAAAAAGGTAAAGCGGGATGTAGTAAATAGTAACTACTGACCTAGACGTATTAGCCGAATGTTAACCACACCCATCTTCCTCCTGTAAGTTATAGTTTAAATTACTCTATCTGGCAACCAGACATTCAGGACTCACCCTCAGCACTTACTGTAGAACAGATGCGCTACAGAGGCGCAGCTACAGCTGCTGATAACTCCAACTATTCAACATTTCCCCTCTAGAGTGTATAAACACGACACACTCTTCAACCACATACCAATTTTACATATCTCCCTCTCTCAATCTCTCTCTCTCTCTCTCTCTCTCTCTCTCTCTCTCAAACACACACACACACACGCACGCACGCACGCACACACACACTAAACGGTCCCTTGGTGTTTATAACATTGGTACCAAAAAGTATTGACATTTTTTATGTAATTTAGTTCCTTTTTATTTTGTGCCAAATCCACAAAATATCCTCCAGTATGTATATCCCTGAAAAGAACGTGAAATAGAAAACACACGTTACGTTGTCCCATGTATTTATGTTTGCTCTATGTGCCATTTGTGTGCTTATGCCGGTGGTGGGTTGGGTTTTTGTGTCTCCGCCCCCTTCTCCAGGTCCCGCCCACTCACGTTCCGCCTTGCTACTGGACGATCGCATCTTGTTCACACGCCTGCACCGGCCTTGTGCGATAGGATTGGTTGGCTGCACGTTTCCGAAGTGTACTTAAACCTCGTCAATCTCCATCCCAGGGCAGATCACTCTGATTTAGGGGTCGGAATACAGAATATTTAAGAAAGAAAATGCAACATGCAATAGGGAAAGTAGAACAGTGGGCAAATGAATGGGGATTTAAACTATCAATTTCAAAATCACAAAGTATATGTTTTTCTAAACGTCATAAAACAGTACCACTTAAATTATATGGGCTAGATCTTGAACAGGTCAAGGCTGTGAGATTTTTAGGAATGCTTTTTGATGAGAAGCTGACCTGGGGTCTGCATATTGATAAAATTAAAAACAAATGTAAAAAGATTAATAATGTTCTGAGATGTCTGTCAGGGCGAGACCAGGGAGCAAGTAGGGCATCGCTCATTAATATCTATCAGGCTCTTATGAGGGCCTCCTTTGATTATGGCTGCCTAGCATATATGTCGGCATCACAATCAAATCTTAAAAAGCTTGATGTGGCACAGGCACAAGCACTCCGGTTCTGTACTAGAGCATTTAAATCATCACCAGTGACTGCATTACAGGTGGAGACAGGAGAGATGCCGTTGTATATCAGGAGGGTTAAGATCATGTTGGCATATTGTGTAAATCTACAAGGGCATAGCAGGGTGCACCCCACGAAAGCCATCTTACAAGAATGATCAGAGTTTTATAGGACTAACTTTAATAGCTTTGGAAAGGTTAGGAAATGCAAAGGCACAAAATGCAGGTCTCAGTCAGCTACAAGTAAGCCCCATTGTGGTGATACCAACTGTATCACCCTGGAGATTCATAAACCCATCTGTAGATACAAGATTACAACAAATATTAAAAGAGAATTCTAAAATAGCACCACAAGGGATAATAACTCAAAACTATATGGACCAATATCAGGATAAATTACTCATATATACAGATGGTTCAATACAGCCAGAGACAGGCCGCACTGGTGCGGCTTTTTTCATTCCTCGGTATGAAGTAGCAATCAAAATAAGGGCAACCGATCATTTATCAGTGTACACTGTACAATTAGTAGGAGTCCTATTGGCACTGCAGTGGTTGGAAAAAAATCATCAGAGCCAAGATGTCGCTATAGCTTCTGACAGTCTATCAGCACTATCAAGCATACAGTCTGGGAAAACATCATGCAGACAAGACATTGTCTACCAGATACTTTATCTGCTTCTCATACTTCATGCTAAGGGGCTGAGTGTTTCCTTCCTCTGGATTCCTGCACATGTAGGGATAGAAGGGAATTAAATTGTGGATGTACTGGCAAAAAGGTCGATAAAACATGAAACAGTTGATATACATGTACCATTAAATAGAGCAGAGATCAAAACCATTATAAAGGGACACGTGCATAAAACATGGCAGGAATACTGGGACACAGTTGACACCGGACAACATCTATATACCATACAAAAACAAGTAGGCATAAGTGTGAGGCAGGGCAGAAACCCAAAAGAAGAGATGATAATTACGCGTCTTAGAATAGGTCATGCTGGCTTAAATCTAGCATTAAACAGAATAGGAAAACACCCCACTGGACTCTGCACACACTGCAGTACACAAGAGATGGTAAAACACATTCTGTTAGACTGCAAAAGTTATGAGAAGGATAGAACTGAGCTAGAGATGCAGATTGGAAAGCAAAACATGACACTAGCGAACTTGCTGGGGAAAACATCTCGGAAAATGCACCGCCCCTAATAACGTATTTAAAAAAATACTGGGATAAGTGAGAGACTTTAGTAATCTAACAGGAATATCTACTATATAGCTATTTATCTCTTTATTTTCTTTTATTTATGTATTATTGTTTTAGTATAATTATTATTAGTAGTATTAGTTTGTTTATTTTATTTCATTTTTATTTATTTTTTTATTATTATTATTATTTTATTTATTTATTTTTCTGTGTTTTTTTTGTCTTTGTTTTTCTTTTCCTGCCAATCTACTGTCCACACTCCAGTCCAGTAGGTGGCGGTAAAGCACATTTATTGGTTTGCCAACCGCCATTAAAACAAAAAGAAGAAGAAGAGAATCCCAGCCCCGTTATGATTCGTGTGATACGCTGGTGTATGTATTATTTTGTTAGTTAACACACTAATAGTCACCTCTGTAAATAGTGCACGGTTAAGAGTGGTTAGTAGGAAGTCGGCGCCATTTATGTTGATTCTTCTTTTCTCCTGGTTTTGGGTTCGCTAGGGAGTGAGATTAGACGGTGTATTTTTGTTTACTTTTCTTTTCTTGTAGATTAGTTAGTTTTCTTTCTGCACAGTTAGAGGGTATTTTTGTTTATTATTTTGGCCTGGCCGGCTTCTGAAGAGAAACCACTTTAGATATATGAAAGGTGATCCGTTTGGAGAATAAAAAAAAGCAAACGCAATCCTGGTCTCGCCAACCCTTTTCTTTTTTTTATTTTATTGTATGTTGCGGCCCGACCTAAACCGGGTCATAACACACAATATTTGTGTAGAGAAAGTTCCTCATACTCAGATTTGGGTTATGCAGGTCCTGAAGTTGCTATGATTTAATAAAGCAGCATGTCGGTTACATTTATGTCTTTATATTACGAATTCATTCACAGTGCTAAAACAAAGAAAACACAGTCACCCACTATTGATCTGAGGGCGCATTGAGCTATTTTGTGTGTCGCATTTTTATTTGATAGTTTTATTTATAATTAAAGAAACCAGAGGGAAATTTATTTATCCCGAGTATCCAGTTACACGAATGGAGAGGTGAGTTTAGGCTAAATAAGTCATACGTTCTGAACTACACAAGACAGTATTTAGTGGTTTGGGTTTTTACAGTGGTGTTATAAGAAGAAATCCTCAGAGACTGCTACAATGTCCTCCCAGGAATCCATGGCTAATCATAGGCTGAAGTGTTTCAGAAACATTCTGGACAATATGTGTAATGAGAATTTCTTTATTGAGTCTTCATTACAGATTATTGAATATGTTGCATGTTAAATAAGATTCTGATACTAACAATGGGAAATTTTGATTTAAGGGAATGAACAAGGATGAGCCAAATAAGATAAGGTGTAAAATCATAAAAAGTATACTTATTAAATAAAGTAGAAAATCCCATAATTGTCTCACATAAGGAAACAAACAAAAAAAATAAACTGAAAGCCCAATAATAATTGGTAATTTGCTGTACTGAGAATCATCCTTCCACAAACATTGGAAATACTCAAGCAGGTAAGTGTTTAACGGAAGGAACAAAGTTTAAAGTGAACACATTTATGCCAGTGAGTAGAACCTCATTCTTACATGATCTCAGCACTTTCTGGGTTTTAAACATGCTTCCAATTATACCATTTCATCAATTTCATCAAGCCTGTGATGACTGATTGGCTGGGAGGTGACAAGGATTAGGAGTATTGTATTAGTTCAATAAAGCTCATGATATATCCGCAGTGAAAATTGTAAAGGTGTACAGATGAATGAGCAGTTCAACATCTGAATCAAAAATGTTTTCTCAGGTGGGCTATTTTATCTATGGAAAGATTTAAACTAATAAGATTTCAATAAGATGTAAGGCAATTTGCTTGATGAGTGTATAGTAGTAGGATGTGCCTGCAGCATAAAAGGTGTGTGTATCTGGAAGGAGGTGTTTGAATTTCTCAATTTTAGCTGCTTAGATACATGGATGAGACCTGCAAAAGTAAATGCATGCACACACATGTACACAGTATCCGAAATCTCAGTATCTGAACTCAGTAAGAACTCAGTATCTGATCTCAGTATCTGAACTCAGTAAGAAATAAGAGCATTTCAGACTATATTAACTGACTATACAATAGCAACAATTAATAATAATAATAACAAAAATAATAAGAACAGTAATAATAATAATAATAATTATTATTATTATTATTATTATTATTATTATTATTATTATCCATCCATCCATCTTCTATACCGCTTCTCCTTCAGGGGTCATGGGGCATAAGGCGGAGTACACCCTGGACAGGGTGCCAATCCATCGCAGGGCACACACACATTCACAGACCCACTCATACACTATGGATACTTTGGACATACCAATCAGCCTACCATACATGTCTTTGGACTGGGGGAGGAAACCAGAGTACCCGGAGGAATCCCCTGCAGCACGGATAGAGCTTGCAAACTCCGCACACACAGGGCAGCGGCAGGGATCGAACCCCCAACCCTGGTACTGTGAGACGAATGTGCTAACCACTAATATAAAAAGAACATTGAATTTAGGTGGTTACTGTGCATACAGTGTGATATCATTTAACCAAAATTTACTTAACTGGATGTTTATTTTAGTTATGTTGTTTTTATGTCAGTTCCTTAAGTGTGAATGATTCTGCCATCTATAAATAGCAAAATCCCATTGATGATTAAAACAGATTTTCATGTGTAAAAAGCTTAAATGGTTTCTGAAGCAGTTCAGATCAGTTTTGTTAATAATCATTTGTGCATATTCCTATCATCCCAATATTTATTTAAAAGAAAAAGAAAGAAACTTCATTTATTGTTTGCATTCAGAATTGGTGGTCTTTACCTCCACCAGCTGGTGGCAGTAGAGAGCATGCTTTCTCTCAAAGGCCAGCTCTGCTTTGCTCATGTTTTCTCTCCTCTCTGCTTTAAATATTTTGACTAATTCGGTTTTGTCTTGAGAATTGATAATCAAAGAGCAGTTTGTAAATTAAAACATTTAGTATATCTTAAAATTCTCTTACATATCAAGGAAATGATGTTTTGTTGTTGTAAATGTATTGGCCTATATAATGTTTTTTTTTAGCATCTAGTTGCACCAGTCGAATTTAACCTCGCTCACATACTAGTTTAAATGTAAATTAGAAGCCTTTATTTGCAGTGTTGGGTAAATTAATCAAAAAATCTAATTCACTACAGATTACTAATTACTACCTTAAAATAGCAATTTGATTATATTACTGTTTACTGCATGTAAAAAGTAATCAGATTACTAATCACTTTGTTTCAAGTTACTTTAAAAAACTATCAGCGGATTAAAGTGAGGGATTTGACCATCTCCTTTTTCCCTGACTACACAGCCAAGACAGCCCGGGCCCAAGCTGTATTTAACGAGGTTCGGCGTCAACTTCTTGGTATTGAGGGCGCTCGCTATGGAGTACTTCATCCAGCTCAGCCTCGCATTACATATAACAGTGTCCAGAAGGAGTTTATTTCAGCGGAGGATGCAGGAAACTATGTTAAACGCTTTATGTGCCACACTGTTATATTATTTGTTACAAGTCTTTAAAAGTTAAGGACATTATATTTGTTATTGTGCGCAGACTGTTTATCAGACTTGAAGTCAGAAGGGGAGTTTTCTCTTACTGGAACTTTTTGTCTTAGTAATTTTTTGGTTAGTTCAGCTTACTCTCCGAGTTATTTCCACATTGTGGACAACTTTTGGTTATTGTGGGAAACACTGCTGTCTCATATTTTTTATGGAGACTTTGGGTGTGGGAGTTTGGTGGATTGTGAGAGTAAGCAGAACATGCCAATGCTTTGAAGGATGTGAACTGGAACAGAGTAATGTTAGTCAATTGCGAATCTGTTTTTAGAGGATTTAAACATAACATGGTGAACAAATTATATTATAGAATTCAGGCAATTTTACTGGGGTTATCTCATACAGTGTGGCAGGTAATAATCTGGAAAGACCTTTGTAATATCACAGTCTAAAACTGGATTTAAAGAGAAGCAAACCAGTAAATGAATCACATGAAAATGAATCACATGTAAATGAATCACATGTAAATGTATCATATGAAAATGAATAAATAAATTAAAAAAAAATTTTTTTTAAACCTATCAAACCTACAAAAATACACTACAAAGTGAAACTCATAGTTCTTTCAGTAATTTTAGCATGCGTTCATGCTCATTGCTCATTAACCTGCGCAGGCACTAGGAGCATTAGCTGGACTGTTAATCATTTCTGATCATGTCATATATTGACAGCTAAGTTACCTCAGCGTCGATAAAACAAAACTTAGGCTAATAGCTGATCTGGAAAAAATTCATGGAGGAGAATCTGGGCTCAGACCCGGATGATTAAGAGTCCAGCTAACACCATTGGTTTTGACTAATTGGAAACACTGATGTTTTTAAATGAATTATGCTATAAAAAGTTGTTAACATAACGATTGCTAGTCTGATAAAGTCAAACATGGTACAGGCAGTGGAAGATGTGTTTTACTTGGAGTAGAAGTGAATTGTTCTTTCTCATAACTATAAAAAATAAAGATTATCTTACTGCTCATAAAACATTCGCTACTAGGCTCAAGAGATAAGACCAGTTTAGATGGAAAGAGTCACAAGCTGATTAAATAGACATATCAAAACATTGTTAATTTAGCTACACATTAGGTTTATAATTTGCACGGTCCTTCCTTGAAAATAAAATACAGCACTGTGCAATAACAACCCACACAGAAATCACCCGTTATAATAGGTAATGCTTTACAATGAACTGTGTTAGAGAGCTACATGGCTACATACAAATGACATGGGAAATCCATCCAGACAAGACTAAAATATAAATACTTATAATAGGCTTATCCTACTGAACCAGAAAAAGACAAAAACAAAGTTTGGAAGATGGATTTGTGATGTACTTACTCATTATTTACGTTTTGTTTATTTTTAGCATAAAAGTTACATAGTGTAACTAAAACTTTGGCTAAATATTATTTTATTAATTTAACAAATCAAAATAAAAAATAGTAATATCCTGTTAATATACTGTGGCTTGGTAGGCACAGTGTCTTAGTGGTTAGCATGTTTCCCGGGGATGGTGGCCTGTAGTGTGTGAATGGGTATGTGAATGTGTGCATGATTTTGTCATGTGATGGGCAAAAAGAACACATTGTGCAGATATCTACACAAAAACCACATAACTCTGAATAGGAGATGGATGTCACAACGCTCTTTAGTTCTGAAAGACCCCCATTATAGAGGGAACAAATTATCTTTTAGAGAAATATTTAAAAAATGTACATTGTTATTTTTTAAAGACTTAGAGACTTAATAATAATAATAATAATAATAATAATAATAATAATAATAATAATAATAATAATAATAATAACGATAATAACAATAATAACAATAATGATAATAATAATCCATCCATCCATCTTCTACTGCTTACTCCTTCTTCAGGGTCACGGGAACCTGGAGCCTATCCCAGGAAGCATCGGCACAAGGCGGGGTACACTCTGGACAGGGTGCCAGTCCATCGCAGGGCACAACCACATACACACTCACACACCCATTCATACACTACGGACACTTTAGCCACTCCAATCAGCCTACCATGCATGTCTTTGGGCTGGGGGAGGAAACTGGAGTACCCGGAGGAAACCCCCGCAGCACAGGGAGAACATGCAAACTCCGCACACACATGGCCCTGGTGAGAATCGAACCCTGGAGGTGTGAGGCGAACGTGCTAACCACTAAGCCACCGTGCGCAGCAATAATAATAATAATAATAATAATAATAATAATAATAATAATAATAATAATTCGTTTTCAGTAGCTTCTTTATTGTAGTTGATCCAAAGCCTATTGAATCTTTATTTCTGAGCTACCAATGCAGTCCCATGGGACAAACCTGTGAAACATTTTTTTTTCAAGATCTAATGATTATATATAGTGAATTGATTCTTGTATTGTGTCAAAAACAAATAATAAGTTCAACAAATCATTAAAATAATTTAAGGTTACTTAAACTCCAACACCATTTTTACAGAGCAAAATAATTTTATTGATTGTTTATTCTTCATAACAGCAGCAGTTCATATAGTGCATACAATGCATGCATAATCATGTTCAATTCCTTTTATGAATTTACTTTTTATGTGAAATGTCAACATTTATCCCCCAGAAGCCATTAGCTGTGAATTAAAAACCACAAATAAAGAAATAAAGAAGAAATATTTTTTTTTTTAAACTGCAAGAGAAGTGATAAGATATAGAGAAGTATTATTTACTTTAATATTATTTAAACATTATTTACTATTTTATATATGTATGTATATATATATATATATATATATATATATATATATATATATATATATATATATATATATATATATATATATAATATTATAAGAATAATATAATATTATAGTAAACTATAGTAAATGCTATTACTGTATATTAAATATCACTTCTGTTGCTGTTTTTTTTGTTTTGTTTTGTTTCGTTTTTTTGTTTTTTTATCATATATAAATCATTTGCTATTGTGCTGCAGAAAAATTGTTTGGTTTTCGATTTAGTTTCAGTTTTCCCTGCAGATGAAAACGCACAGGAGGGGCTCTGAAATCAGTCTCATACTTACTAGACAGTCCAACATAAAAGGTGTTTCATAAATAAAATCCAAGAAAAATGGCACATATAAAATGATCAGAGTAAACATGGCAACACTTAGCACTAACCCCCCTGGTTTCCTGGCTGTGGCTTGGGTGGTGTCAAGAGGGGCTTTAAATGTTACTATACATGCTGCACATGTAGTTACAGGTAACACAAATAAACACATATTTATTACATAAATAATGTGGTTTGGGATGAACTGGCACCCAATTGCTAGCAGCCACACAAAGATGCAGAAGGTAATAGAGCAGGAATTGGAGAAAATAACAGCAACTGATGGATATTTTACAGTAACAATGCTTTCTAATGCCACCACCTGGTGAAGCACATGCCCACAGAGCCTAGCTGCAAATAACAGGGTGAAAACAGTGTGTATCCAATCTTTATATCCTTTGAACATGTATGTTACAATGAGTGGACTCAGAATCAGCTCCAGCAGGTCACTGAGTAGAAGGAAGATGGCAGTGAATGAGATTCGACCTCTGCTCTTATGATGGTGGTACAGAACACCGAGGGCCAAAAGCAGAGCTAGAAAACCCGCACAAAAACCAGTAATGACAAATATATACCGACGGTTGAATATGGTGCTTTTATACCCCAATGGTTGAAAGAAATGCCTGGGAGAGTATATGAACATGGCATGTTCTCTCTTCTGCTTCTTTATGTCCTGTAATAAATTATGGTATGTGTAAGGAATAAAACATTTTGGAATATGCTACTATAGATTAATCAAATCATGCTGTTATAAATAATCAATACTCAGGTGGTGAAGTGGACCAACATGAAGTTGATTACTTTCCATAACAACATGTACAATTTTCAATTAGCTAAAAATGGCATGTCTTAGTTTTAGCTGTTCATATTTCCATTTAATGTTGTGGAAAG
Source organism: Ictalurus punctatus (assembly GCF_001660625.3). Lineage (NCBI taxonomy): Eukaryota > Metazoa > Chordata > Actinopteri > Siluriformes > Ictaluridae > Ictalurus > Ictalurus punctatus. The sequence continues at coordinate 9,037,743 of NC_030444.2, forward strand.
TCTGCAATACTACATCCTTTTATCATTTGTGTTATAGCAGATAAATACAAACATTACTTCAGCAGCCTCTCTTTTCTCTCTGTTTTTAGTCATCATGTCAAGTCGGCATTTATTATAGAACATATTTAAAACAACAGAAGTTGACCCAAAGTACTTTACTAATCAATTAACCAAATAAGCAGTCACAGTTAATTATACAAATTATACACAAATAATAATAATAATAATAATAATAATAATAATAATAATAATAATAATAATAATTCATAAATCAATGGATAACTTCAAATACAGCATCAAGTATTTACATATTTCAACCTTTTAAAAGACCTATTAAAAGCTAGAGAATAACAATATGTTTTCAGTGAAGATTTAAAATTTAAAGATTTAAAGCTGACCTCACCTGGAAAGGGAGACTGTTCCAGAATTTAAGACCTACCACAGAACAAAAGAAGTTGCTCAGACAATCTGAGTGCTCTTGTGGGGGAGTACAGATGAAGATCATTGAAATATTTGGTTGTGAGGCCCAGAGAGTACCTTATAGACTTAGAGCAGAATTTTAAAATCCACCCTGAATGTCATATGAAACCAGTGCAGAGCCACTAATACCGGGGTAAGGTGATTCCTCTTTCTAGACCCTGTTAAAAGCCTAGCTGCCGCATTTAGGAACTAATTATAAGCGGGATAAGATAGTTTGATAACACAGTTTCATGTACAATGAATTACCAAGATTAAATTAGCAAATGAATCACAATTTCCAGGTCTTTGTTGCAATGAAAATGTTTGACTTTAGCAACAGATCTCAAATGGAAAAAGCAACCCTTAACAACAGCACTGATTTGCTTGGTGAAAAGTAATGATTCATCTAAAATCAATCCAAGACTTCTTACATGATCCTGTACATTCGACGAGTCCAGGTAAGGAGGACATGGAGGAACCTAAACCAGAACTTCAGATTTATTTTCATTTAATTGTAAAAAGTTGTTTGCCAACCAGTATTTAACGTATTTGAAACATTTTAAACATCAATTGACTTCGTTTTGTCGATTCTCACTGGAAAATTAAATTGAGAATCATCAGCATAACAAAACTAAAACAAAACTGAAACATAAAACTCAGAGGAAGCATATACAGGGACAATAGAAAGGGTTCTAAAGTTGACCCTTGAGGGACACCACATTTTAACTGAGCTGCCAGAGAAGAAAGGGGCCATTCCCTGGATGCCAGGGAGAAGAATGTTGAGAAGAATGTTATGGTCAATAATGTCGAACACTGCACTGAGACCTAATAAAACTAAAACAACATGTGAGCTAGAATCCATGGAGGGCAAAATGTCATTAGTGACTTTCAATAATGCAGATTCGGCGCTGTGCAAAGATCTAAAACCCGACTGAAATGTATCTAGAATGTTACTGCATTTAGATAGCAATAGAGCTGTGAATAGACTCTATTCAGAATCTTGGACATCAAAGGCAGTTTGGAGATTGGTCTATAATTCTTGTGTATTGTTGGATCCGAGAGGTTTTTAATAAGGCATGTAGAATTGCATGTTTAAAACTGCTTGGAACAATTCCAATCACTGAGGAGCTATTAAATAGATGTCACACTGGAGCCAACAGTTGTAAAGATGTCTTTGAAAAGATGTGGTTGAAGAATATCTAGCTTATAACTGGAACACTTCATCTTGGAGACAACATCTGCCAACCGTGCTGATGCAACTAGTTCAGATTGAGTCAGAGAGCTCAGCGGAGAAGGTTTTAATGGATGGTCAAATTGTGAGTGTACAATAGTACCTTCAATATGCTCAATTTTGTGAGTAAAAAAGGTTTACAAATTCCTCACAGGTCTCTTCGGTAGCGTTCAAAAAGCATCTCTCCTAAAGTTTAAAACAAAGTCGATTGGATTAAACGATACTTTTGGTCAATGTGCATTATCACCAGTTACTTTAGAGAAAAACATCCCTACACTCTGGTCTGAGAGAACAGGTGATGTCATTTAGTTAAGGCTGTTTGACACCCTTAACTCTCCTTGGTGTAAGCAGAGCAATATTATCAAGAGTGACAGTCTAAGATTTATAGAAAGCTTTATCCAGTGAATCAATGTCTGCTCTAGCTGGAACATCGATTGTGAAATGTGATAAATTCACAGAAAATTCTAAGAAAAGATTGGCAGTGGAAGAATGAATAGACTGGGAGTAATGTACAGGCTGAGAAGGAGTAGTGATGGACAGATTGAAACACTATTGAGTAATGGTCAGAAATGCCATCATCTAAGACTTCATAATAAAGAGATATCATAATAAAGTACTAGATCTAATGTATGTCCCATATTGTGAGAAGGACCATTGACATGGTGCACAAAATTTAAAGATTCGGTAAGGAAAAGTTTTTAAGTTAATAAACAGAACATTCAGCTTGTCCTGCTAAAGAGTAATTGTGAAACAA